>NC_052487.1:21807706-22024922 GCF_009730915.1 Dioscorea cayenensis subsp. rotundata | reverse complement strand
TAGTTACGTATTGCTCATTTTTTTTTTTTTTTTATAAAAATGAATAAATTACAGATTTATTAAAAATAAAAACGGAAAACAGTAACATCCAACACTGACAAACAAGCAGAACGTAAATAAAGGGCAACTTTCAAAGTATTTCTAACATCAAGTACGATTTTTTTTCTTGTATGTATATATATATATACAGGACTTGGATCTGAATACGGGAGACATCTTCTATGGAATAAAACTGTAAAGTTCAATGTTCATGTATATATGATGGATCAAAGCAGATAATTTCTGGCACGGACAAGGCATGTTCATTACAATGTTATTTTCCAAAATCAAATGATGGGCCAAAGTAAGTGGAAGTTAAGTAGCAATAATGTGGTTAATTTGTCGGAGAAGTGGATCGAGTAGGGTCTTTTCTTTATGTTAATGCAACATCAACATATATACATAGTGCTCATTGCTCAGTGCTTAGTGCTAGCTAGATAATCTGGAGAGCTAGACACTCTTATGATAATAATAATAATCTTAGATGTGGGGCCATTACCTTTCCAAAACATGTTATTGACTTTGTAAAAGCTAGCTCTTGTAGTTGTGTGCAGAGGGCGGTTGAGAGATTGTGTGATATATCTATATATATATATATATATATAAAATTTAAAGATGTCAAAAGCGCAAATTGTGTGGGCACGGCTGTCTAAAAGGATGTTATATCTGCTTAATTTATTGATGTGACAAGGACATGCATGCCCACATTTTGATCACATTAATTAATTTCTCTGTCCTGAACCTTGTCAAACAATCCATCTATGTGCACCAATGACATTTCGCATTATTGTTTGAAAGATTTGTTTTTCATTTATATGATCATCTTTTGCATTATATATTTTGATTAAAACATGAAAGTAACAAAGCTAGCTGCAGACGAAGCCACAAATAATACTTGCAAACACTTGCATGTACAAGTGGCCATTAATTAATTCTTACATTGATACACACACACATATACATATACATAAAGAGCAGAAAGTAAGAAGATAAAGTGATCATGGATGATCAACGTACGTAGAGCTAGCAAGACAAGCAGTGTAACTAGAAAAGCTAGGTAGCTTAATTATGTTGCTTGCTAGCAATTGTCATTAATGTTATCCATGGAAGTCTTAGTCATAGTCTCAATCTGCTGCTGCTGCTGCTGCTGTTGTTGCTGCATGTCATTATTAATGTTAGTGATCCTAGGCTTGCTCCATGCAGCACATAAAAGATAAGCTGCACAATTAAGAGCGCTCAATGCGGAGAGAAGACCATAGAAACAATCCAACCTCCCATAGTTAATGTTATCAGCCAGCCAACCTTGGCCATTAGCACCACCACCACCACCACCACCACCAGTGATTCTATTCACAATGGATACCAATAAGCTACTGAAGAAAAACCCAAGTGATAATGTTGTCAGGAACAGCCCTGTGCTCATTGTCTTCATCCCTTTCGGTGATCTGGTAATGAAGAAATCCAGCTGCCCTGTGTAGATGAATGCTTCTCCAGCACCCACCAGAAGGAATTGAGGAATTAACAAGAAAACACTGATGGGCAATGTGGCTCCCCTTTGCGCCACGGCCTCCCCGGCTTGTCTAGCCACTGCCAGACGTTTCATCTCTGCCAATGCAGCCACAGCCATTCCTATAACTGATAAAACCAAGCCAATTCCAATCCTCTCAAGGTTGGTGAATCCAGCTGGTCTTCCATTCCAGTACTTCTTACACAATGGCATGATGATACGGTCATTGAATGCTAACGTGATTAATATAGCTCCAACAAAGAAGACTGTCAAAGAACCAGCAGGGATCTGAAAGCCTCCAATTGTTCTCTCCATAGTTGATGCTTGTTCTACAGAGAATGTGATCATCTGAGCATATATAGTCCAGAACAGGATTGTTGTTGCCCACACAGGAAGCAATCTGATCACCATCTTCACCTCCTCGATCTTGGTCACAGAATTCAACTTCCATGGGTTCAGGGTGGATGTGCCATTAAGTACATTCACTTCAGTATCATCTTCCGTCATGATAGCCGCCCTGTCAAGGAACCGGAATTGGTCAGTGCGAGGGATTCTTGAGGTCATCGTCTCCGAGCTATCTTCATACAACAAGGCATTGCTGGAAGGGCACTTGAGATTCCTCTTTCGAACAGCGGCAGAGATGACTTGGAGAATATGAACAACAGGGCTGTCTGAGCACTTCTTGTATCTGTACTTCTTGGTTCCAGACAAGAACATGAGAATAGCTATGATCATAGACATACAGCAGATGCCATAAGCCCAGCTCCTTCCAACCTCATCCTGGATGTAAACCATAACAGTCACACCAAGCAGAGTTCCAGTGGTGATGAGAAAGAAGAACCTGTTGAAGAAATAAGCCATTTGGGATTTCTCCTTCTCATCAGTCTCATCAAACTGATCAGTCCCAAAGCCAGAAACACTGGATTTCAGACCACCAGTACCAAATGCTATCAAGTAAAGGCTCAAGTATAAGGCCCCCATCTGCATCCCTGAAGCTTTTTGGCATTTGTTTGACATCCCACATGGTGGTGGCTGGAGTTGTGGCAGTCTTGTTGACAGTGCAAGCAGACCAGTTCCCTACATGCATGATCAGCTAGCATTTATAATTAATTCACTATATTATATATATATATATATATATACATGTGTGTGTCTTGCTTAGCTTAACTTAAATTTTGATCTTAACAAGTAATTCATGAGTACAAGCTGTTAATTACTGCTTAATTACCATTGCTTGGATTACTGCAAAGATGCCAATTGTGAGGTATCTACCAAGAAAGGAATCAGCAAGGAAGCCTCCAAGCAAGCAGAGGAGGAAGGAAGTGCCCATGAAGTCAGTGACAATGTTGGCAGACTCTGAGCTTGATAAATGCATGGTGCCACCCAAGTAAGTCACCAGGTTCACTGCTATTCCCATTGTTGATAACCTCTCGTTTATTTCAATCACTGCAGCACAATTAAGTTTATTTAACCAAAATAAATAACTCTTAAACTGATAATTAGTCTCACTGTATAATTAAACCAATTGTATTGCTTAATTAATTTGATATGAAAAAGCACGTACGTTGCTAGGAAGATAAGCTTATATATGTATGGGCCGGGTGTGGTCATTAGAGGGCTTTAACTTTTTATTCACTTTCTTTGATCGGTATCCAATGTAGTTGGGACTTCAGAACGAATATTCGTGACTGCTACGGTTGCTAGTAATGGTTATATTTGATAATTAGTGCGAAGTGATTATTCTGATGGGCTTAAGCATCACCTCTCTTTTTTTGTCTTTTTGATGTGGTTGTCCTAGGATGTCTACTTTAGTTAATTAAGCATCTCCTTTTGTTCTCTGAGAATATATTAGTCAAGGACCTTAATTCTCAAACGATAAAAAAGGAACCATTAAAAAATATAGATATAAATCGACTATAAAAATCAAAACTGAGTGAGAAGCGTACAAATCAACACTCTTTTGAAAGTGAAAAGGAGCAATTAATGCCAAGCCAGATGCTTGACAAGAAGAAAGTTCAGAGAAAAGAATTGAAACTATCATGGGAATATACAACAGTTGAAAAGTGTATATATATATATATATATCTCATCAACTTCATTGAGCATCTATATAAATATATAACAGAGATCTTGTCACACTCACAGAGAAGTAAACAAGTAGTTTAAAATGATGGCATGCATGTTAATAAAACACACAGTAGAATATGCACGGTAAGTAGCTGTTTGGTGTATCATGAATATTAAAAAGAAAAAAAACAAATGTAATTAATGATATATGAAATTAAGTAATTAAACATGATCGAATTGAAGAAGTAAATATGAAGTAAAGTACAGACCAAGAATTAGTGCAGCAGGAATCCAACCACCAGTTTTGGATTTCTCAGCAGGAAACCCCTTGTAATCCAGTGAATCACCCACCGTCCATGACTTCTTCAAATCCTAAGAGGCCAAATTAACATATGTGTGGACAGTAAGAAATCAGAGAAATGAATAAAGCGCTAGAGCTCAAAGCAGTAACTGATGTGCTAATTATTAATCAACTGACACAAACCATTTATGATGCTGTGTGGTTGTGTTGTTGTGTTGTGTTGTAAGCACAAACAAACACAATATAGCCAGCTGCACTAGCTAGAGAATGAAGAAGGAGAAGAAGAAGAAGCAAGAGTTAGAAAAAGATAGTTTCCTTTGCTTTGGTGCTCTTAAGTTTGCCACAAATGGGAAGGACTAAGTGCACCTCATATTTATAAGCACAAAAAAGTTACAAGGGTAGTGAAGAATGTTTACAGCCACTCATAGGAAAAAGGTAATGGTGGTGGTGGTGGTGGTGGTTGTTGTTGTTTGAAATGTAATGTCGCATTGAGAGAGGAAGATTAATTTTGTTTTTTTGAATTTGTTGTTTTGGAAGAGTAGTAATTAAAGCAGTAGATTGCTTGAAGGAAATTTAATTTTTATTTGGAAAACAAAAACAAAAGGAAAGTTGATGTGGAATAATTGGAGAGAGGGTGGGCAAGAAGATAGAAAATGGAATCTTGGAACATGTCATGCCCATGTACAGATAATTTTTTTTGGATTTTGATGGAGGGAGGGGAGAGATGAGGGGGTGTGGGTTGTGTTTTGAGTTGTCGTGGAGCCTCTGAACCACAGCTTAATTAGCTCTTGCAATATTCTGCCACTTCATTCTTTAGTGCTTTTGCTACCCCACAACACACACACACACACATGTACCTTCACATTAATTAAGCCACCAGTCATCTCCTTCCATTTCCCTTATTATTTCTTCTCTTGTGCTTGCTTGCTTGCTACCTGCTGCATCTCTTCAAATTAAATTCTTTCTAGCTACCAATATTATTCTTCCATCTCAATGGATGGATATCTAGCTCACTTGCTCCATCCTTTTCTTCTTCTTTTTTTTTTCTTTCTTTCTTGCTTCCTTTCTTTCTATCTTTTCTTACTTTCCAATATATTAATGAATGGGTAGGTCCGCAAGTCCTAGCAATCGATCAATGGACCAACCACAAAGCATGTGATCGATTGATGATGCATTGTATATATATAATGTTCTTCTTCTATAAATTTTCTCATTCATGCATTTGCTTCCTAACCATCTTTGAAATACTGTTCTAGCTACTCCAACCTACACTATCTATTTTACACTTTTTTTTTTATAAAACATCATGCATGTATATATGCATGGCCTCCTTAATTTTCTATATGATATACATATCTAGAGGTGGGTAAACTTTCATTTTATTTTCTATATATATGATATAGAGTTACATATATATAATATATACCCGGCCGCTTTGTATATATCTATCATGAATATTAAACTATATATGAATATATTCTTAATTATGAGTAATATATATTGTTTGGGTGGAGAATGAAGAGGGGGACAATTGATAACATTAATGTGGCCAGCTTTAATTAAATCCCTGCAGGCCATGCACACTACAGTACAACTCTATGATTTGTTCCAACATGATATATTTCCAGGTTGATATATATATATATGAGTGTGTATATATATATTGGTTTCTTCAGGGGATGAGGTTGTTTAACTGATTGCATATAATGGGGCTCACATGAATCTAAACTAATCATATGTTATCTCACCCCTCTTTGTGCATGCTCATCCAAAATGAGAGGAGTATAATAATAACGATAATAATAATAATAATAATAATTTATATAGTTTGATTTTTATGAGGTTGGGAAAAAATAATGCTTCAGTAAAATCAAAATTAATTCTTCTCTTATCCGTTGGATATACAATTAATGGGGAGACTGTGGCCACACTGGATTTCCAACCTCATTTATTAATTATATTGTTTATTTATTCTTCAAAAAGCTTGAAAGTTTAATCCCAACAATTGAATATAAATAAAACTGTATTATCTATGATTGTATAGTAGATCACTAATTTTTTTAAATAAAGTTAATTAAATTAAGTCTAACAAATTTCAAACTAATTCAAACTTATATCAAACCATCGCAATGTTAAATGCTAAGTTTTCTTCATTCATAATAGCTAATTAAGCCTGCTAGTTATGCTATAGTTATGTCGATCTAACTAAATAAGCTTCATACTCTCACGTATGTATTGTCATAGATGGATAATCTCCAACTTTAATCATCTTTTTTAGAGCCTGCTTTATATATATATATATATATATATATATATATATATATATATATAATGGTTGGCCATCTAATTATTTTTTGTGGTTATGGTTATTTTTTAAAATCTTATTATATATATATATTTAAAAAAATAAATAAATACACCACTAATTTATTACCAAAAAATGAAACCAAGAGCATGAAACAAGAGAAAAAAAACAAAGAACCCGTCAGGCCGTCACCAGAGATGAAGGATGACAAACACAAAGAAAAAATACACGATATCATCTAAAAAAAATGAATTGAGAACGACTGAGAGATCATGTCAAGTTCTATCCTTATTTCTCATTTTAATATAATAATTATAGTTTATCTATTTAAAAAAAATACCCAGTTTACAAACATATCTATAGTTGGTGATTTGAATTAAAAAATAAAAAATAAACACCTCAAAGCATAGGTTTTTTAGTTGTTTGAAAAATATCTTTTATATAATTTTTTTGAAAAATAATATATTATTTTAATACAATTATTTTAAGAAAAGAATTTCCAAATGGTCAAAATTAATGATGTCCCTATAACTATAGAATGATAAAAAAAACTTGAAGAAAAGAAATCTTTCACGTGAATGAGGGCCATTTGATGTGCTACA
The DNA here is from genome assembly GCF_009730915.1 of Dioscorea cayenensis subsp. rotundata. Classification (NCBI taxonomy): domain Eukaryota; kingdom Viridiplantae; phylum Streptophyta; class Magnoliopsida; order Dioscoreales; family Dioscoreaceae; genus Dioscorea; species Dioscorea cayenensis. The sequence goes on along the minus strand of NC_052487.1, from coordinate 22,018,101 downwards.
ATAACTACAAGGATCAATAGTGTATACAATCTCTGTATATATATATATAGTCTGAGAGAGAGAACCAGAGAGACAATGAACTTAATAATAAGGGCAGTTAATACTAATATTAATACTAATATTAATATTAATATTAATAATAATAACGTTATAATGGTATCATGCACCTGAATATATATATATATATATATATTAATATTAATAATAACGTTATAAAGGTGTATAGCAAATACTCAAGTCAGCTTTCAGCATAAAGACTTGCTCACAGTCCAAGTGGCCTGGACTAAGACTCTAAGAGCATCAACACTAGTTCATTAGTCTTTAATTAGTCAATCACTTCAATCAACAACTTGCCAACCCACTACCCCCCGTGACAATTAGCTACCCCTACCCATCGTTGACAATGTATTGCATCACAATATTATAATTAATCAAGCACAAAATCAACTCAAAATATATTCAACACCACGCGCGCTCACACACACACACACACACATTTAAAGAAAATAATAGTGAAAAAAATATTTCATTGCTGATTGATATGTTTGCGGTGCAAAAACATACGCCTATTTATAAATAAATATTTTTTTTAATAATATTATGAATAACAATAAAAACTGATATTTATAAATCATTAATAATGAAAAATTATATTTTAAGAATATACAATTAAATATTCTAAACAAATAATTACAAAATATTTTATGATACCAATAAAGATATATATATATACACCACTACAATAATTCCAGAGTTGGAGGTAGAGAGTTCACCTTCTATTCAGTACATGATTTAGGAGTAATAATAAAAAATATCAATATTTTAGATTGTTTGTCCAAATTACTAATTATATATATTTGTTCGGGGTTATTTGTCCATATTATTAACCATAAATAAATATATATTTAAATAAATAAATATATATATAAAGACAATTTGGAGAATTATATCATGCCTGACTTGACTATAGTCATGGGAAAGTCTAGCAAGAGTCTTTTGGAGCAATTCTAGGCTCCTCTCGAAAATGATAAGTTGGTCTGCCATTCTCATTTACTTACCTACATGCATGCATGCATGCATTGGGCAAAAAGGAAGGATTGATGTATGTGCATGTGTGTGTGTGTATATGTTTGAGATATATATAGAAAAATAAAATAAAATACAATAACACACACACACACACACATATATATATATATATATATAAATATATAATTAAAGAGTTGAAAGTTGAAAAACAAAACTGAAAGTAATTTCAAAAGCTTGCAAGCACAAATACTTGTTAAGCTATATTTTTAACACACGGTCGATTATTGTGTTTTTATCTAAAAAATAAAATAAAATAAAATAAAATAAAATTGAGAATGGGAGAATAGAATGCATGTATTGATGAAACATGAAGAAAAGGCTAACCGCCCCACCTGCTCATTGGCCCCCTCTCATCCCACTTGCTCTGCTCAACACATTTATCATACCATATCATTGATCATGTGCATCATACTTTGTCTCTCCTCCATCATATCATATATATTATCCATTCACCTTATCTTCTTTCTTCTTTATTATTATTATTACTTTTATTTTTATTTTCTTAAATCTCTATATTTAATTGAAGTTCTCTAGACCTCGATCGATCAGTTAAAATTTATCAAACTCAGAGTGTTTGGTTTCTAATCCAATATCACTTTATAATAATTATTATTACTTAAATCCAGGTTTAGTGGGAATTAATGGATAAAAATGTGATCCCTTGAAATCCGGCGAGAGCTCTTGATCAGCGTCACAATCAGATACCCGACGAATTCGAATTCGAATGCTGACACGCGGAACCAAAGCCCTGGTTGAAAATCTTCCAACCATGCAAGAGTCAACGATAAGTGGCTTCATATATAATTGCGTGCCTTTTTCATTTTCAGCTGTGGTTCTATCAAATGACAAAAACATAAACAAATAATTTATAATAAGATCTTATATATATATATATACACACACATTTATATTAATTTGTTGCTCTGAATCATTGAAAACAAGAATATTAAATTAAAAATTACTATAATAATAAACATTCAAAGATATATATACATCCATACAACACTTCCCCCCACTTGTACGTTGTTATTAATTATTGTTGTTAAAAATAATAAACATATTCGATATGAATGCTCATGATAATAATTAACAACATTACGTGGATGATATATATACATGATATCTCTTTAGGTATGGTGGGGTGTGTCAGCGCTATATATCAAAGGTGAATGAAGCTTTATCTACTATCTATCTAGTGTCTTCCAATCATATACATATATATATATATATATAAGAAGAGGAACATTCTTGACCATGAATTACATATATATATATATATATTCACTGTCTTTGAAGTTGGCGGAAGTGTTCGATCCTGTTTATCCATCCAAATACCATATATCAAAGTGTCACGTGAATATCACGTGTTTAACTCGGTACTTTTCTTTCATATACGTGAGAGCGTAACCCATGCATGCATGCAGCATGCATGCATGCAAAGAGATTCATAATAACTTCATACAAGTGATATATACAGAGTACCTATATATATATATATATATATATATTTGAGAAATGCAGACAAAAAACAAATTGGATTTGAACTTTGATCATTAGATTTTTAAAGACAAAGGATATATATCACCTACCCCGGTAATAGAGATCGAGCGGTGACAGAGATAGCATTTTGACTCCCATCATAAAATTATAAATTAAGGAAAAGGATATCACCTGCCCCAGTAAAAGAGCTAGGGTGGTGATCATAGACAATAATAATATTACATATTTATATACTTGAGTCAGTACTGTATACATGCGTATGCGTGTGAGATGGATGAATAGCGTGCAAAACATGAAGAGTTAAAAGATTCGTTTTTGTTGTGTAGAGGTTGACAGGTTCCAGAGAGATATTTAATTGATGAACTCAAACATCCGCTTCTGTCCATATGATCACATTAATATCAAAAGTATGAGATGCCAAGTTAGGCGGTCTGCAATTTTCATTCGACTGTCACCGGCCCCCAATCATTCACATGCATTGAAAAATGCATGTGTTTTTTTTTAAATAATAAATAAATGATATATATATATATTTTTTAAAAAAAGTGTTTAATAATATAGATAAATATTAAAATTGACAAGATAGTAATCTCCCACCTTTCGTTGTGTTTTCATTCATTTGTATTCATTTTTTTTTTCACTTAGATGACTTAGATGACTTCGCACATATAATCATTAGTTATTAAATTATTTCTCGTCACTGACCTATTAAAAAAAAGACTGCAATCTAATGTATGTGTTTTTTTTTATTCTAATGTCAATGAATATGATTTACAAACTTTTGTGAAATAAAACACAAATCAATAGTTTGAGTACATTAAAAGTTTATTTGCATTATATATATATATATATATATATATATAATTTCATGGAGAAAACAATAGCTATTTATAAATATCATAATTAAGCTTAGATAAAATAACTAACCTCAATTATTTTATCTATATAAAATAATCAGTGGTTTAAATAATTTATCTAAACTAAAATCCTAATTTAACTCAAATTAATTTGAAATAGAGCTTGTGTTTATCATAATCTCTAACATTTATCTTTGAACTTATTGAAACCAAGTTTTAATTAAGCTTATATCAGCAATATAACTGAAAATTATTCATAACGTTGATCACAATAAAATTAAATCAGATATTGTATTATTTTATAGTATGAAGTCATTTAAATTTAAAATAAAAATTAATCAGTGAAATCAAAGTTCAAGAGGAAGTGAGCTTTAAATTGCAACCACACATTGAGTATTAAAGTGTATTTTTGGTTTATAGTTATTCAGTTATGTGCACATACACTGATACACATTAATGAGTTCCTTTGAAAATATAGTGGAGTAATTCTTATTTATTTAAGGTATGGCAGGCTGATTTTATTTGGAAGGAAACTAATTTCAATATGTTCAATGAAGATTATTTAAATATTATTTATTGATTACTATAAAAACATGGCTTGGGCTTAGGGCTTTAATGGCAACCATACTACAGTAAATACCAAAGTGTTGTGGATATAAATAAGAATATGCTAGGGATCGATGAGGATGTATAAGCAATTTATGAATTGTTATAGGACTTTTATCAAATTTCATCTCTACTTTTTATTTAAGTATTTATTTATCCTATCAATTTCTTCTAATTTCTTGGTTTCATAATTTTCTTTCATTTTTAACAGTAGTTAATTCAATTATTTGAAAAAATTTCTCGCTATGCACTGTGTATTGCATCTACACATATAGTGCTGGTAATATTAGTAAAAGTAAACATTCAAATATATTTTGATTATTCTGAGATATTTCTGAATATTTTGATACATTACCGTACATATATAAAAATATATATTTATGAAAATATGTGTCACTTTTCTAAATTATTATTTATTATCAATACGGTGTAAATGAGCCAAGCTACTCGTGAGCGACTTGGTCAATGTTCGAATTCGATTCGATTTTTCACGAGTTGAGCTGAGCTCGAGCTGCTCGTTTACGTTGACGAGCCGAGCTCGAGCCCAAAAATATTCAGCTCATGAGGCTCGTGAGCCTAAACGAGTTTTTATATATAAAATATTAAATTATCTATATATAAATTATAAAAATACATAATTATATAAATTATATTAAATTACAAAAATACTTTTGTATATAAGCTAATCGAGCTTAAACGAGCCGAACTCGAGCTACTTGAGCTTTTCAGCGAACCAAGCTCGAGCACAAAAAAATAGCTCGAACGAGCTCGAGCCTGGTGATACTCAGGTCTGCTCGGCTCGTTTACAACCCTAAAATTTATCAATGAATGTGGAGTTGGGCAAATATTTTTTCTTTTTTAATTTTTAAGGTATATATACAAAACAAAAAGATAACAAAAAATATAAGTTAAATACTAAAATTTTACATGGAATTCAATTTAAAGTAAGTATATAATTTTTTTTACTAAAGTGACAAGCGTCATATACATATATACGAGAACATAATTTTTTTTAAAATAATTTTAAAAAGAATACAAAATTAATTAATTAATTAATTAATTATGAACTGATAAGAAAGGTTTCTGTGCATGAGTTATGATGCCTCGTGATTGGTATTGCTACTGAATAATGGATAGATTGATCTCAGTTATATTATTATACAATTAGAATTTGGAACCCTAGAAATCTTGAAGAAAGGGGGCGCGGGAGAATCAATAGGGGAGGGAGGGGCATCACCATCATCATCGACAATGGAGGCCGAGAAGTTCCAGATCGACCTCGGCAATCTCATGGCCTACGATCCATCCCACCATTTCCCATCCCTTCCCGATTCCAGGTCTTCCCTCAAATTCCAATCTTTTCCTCTCTTTCTATGGTTTCTAGGGTTTTAAGCTGGCGGCTATACTGAAATCCTTTTGATGGTTGGTTTTTCTAGGGAGGAGCTTACGAGAAAGTGTTTGGAGAGAGGCACGGAGCTCGTTCAGGCTGTGGCTAATGCGCTTTTCAGCTTGCCTTCTTCTGAAGATCCCGATGGTCCCATAGTCACTCTTCCGGAGCCTACCACAAAGCTCCCCAGAGAGAAGCATGTAAGTTCATTCTTTTCTTATGCTGTTACAATCCTGCCAGAGCATGCAAAATCGTAGTTTGGCATCTGAGAAAGAAATTGGCTTGATATCCACTGGTGTTGCATATGCACAATGTGTTTGACTTGCTTTGCTTTCACTTGTGAATGACTTGTAGAGCGTGTATGGTGTTACATATTCATATTGTCAATTAGCTGCAAAATGAATTTTTTTTTTTTTTTTTGGGTGGAAAATTTGAACTTATAGCTTTTAGCTACTGCTAATTTTAACTATCTTGCCACTCTCAGCTTCCAAAGCCTAAGCCCCCAACAAAGTGGGAACAGTTTGCCAAGATGAAAGGTTAGTGATTTCGAAGATTGAACATGCTGAAATGATCAAGTAAAGTTATCATCTGCAGTTATTTTCATTGTTGATCATATAAATTTTCTTGTTTTGTATGCTTTCAGGAATAAAGAATCACAAGAAAGATAAACGAGTCTTTGATGAACAAACCAGCACTTGGAAGAGGCGTCATGGTTATGATCGTGTAAACGATGACAAGGATATTCCTATTATTGAGGCCAAACCAACTGATGGTAAGTGTTACATGTTGTATATTTGTACTAATGAGTAAAGACGAAACAATCTCCTCATGGGCAATTCAATTCTGATAACATGGAAACATTTTGAATTTCAGAGGCACCACCAAAGTGTTCTGCGCCCTTTTGTACTTCTTCATGACATTGAACTAGTTTATATATTTATTTATTTGTGATTATAATCTGTAATACTAATTTTCAGCAAACATGTATGTGTTTGGGAAGTTTTTGTGGTATAGTTGTGCACATTTATGTCATCTATTTTTCATATAAAATTGCATTTACTGCAGAACCAGGGGAGGATCCTTTCGCCAAAAGAAAGGCTGAGAAGAAGCAGAGAGTTGAAAAACAAGAAAAGAACCGTCTACAAAATCTAAAACAGGCCATGAAGGCCGGTGCCTTGCCTAGGTAGTATTTAACATTTTGTTTTGCACGTCTCATGCTTCTTTGCTTCTATTAAGGTTTGGGCCAGTCTTTGTATTCACTTTCAATTATACGTCTTATCGCATGTTATATTTGCTTTGAACAAACCTTATTTTCACTGCAAATAATTGGTTTCTACAAGTGACTATTGTTGTTGTCTATACTTAACATTGCATTCTTTTCTTCCTTGATCTAGGAACTCAGCCATCATTGTGTTCATGCCTTGCATTTGCCTTCAATTAAGTATTTTACAAATAAAGGCGTGTGAAGGAACTATAGCCATGACATATATTAATTGTTCAACTGCCATTGTTTATTTCTAACCTAAATAATAAGGAATACTTCATGTTGTTTTGTTTTGACTGGGTATTTGAGGTCTGATTATATATCTGAAGTTATTGATGGCAAAAATCATTGTAACGAAATCTACGTTGTGAATCTTTTTCTGTAATTATTTCAATTATGATCTTCATCATAAAATTTCATGAGCATTTTGTCCTGTATCATATTTTAATGCGCATGGCTTTTCATGTGGCAGCCATGTTCAACTTGCTGCAACAGCATTGCCCATTACTGGAACAAAGACTGAAGTACCGGAGAAAGCTAACAAACAAGAGCTTGAGAATGTGGCTGGAATGGCAGCTGCGGCAACCGCAAGTGGTGGAAAATTTGACAAAAAGCTACCAGGAGAAAAACCTGCCAAGCACCCTGGGAAATATCGGAAGGTTTGAACTGGGTGGATTATGATTTTTTCTCTCAAGTTCTTCTCTTTGTATTTTAGCGATGTAATATAGGAATGCATCTTTTTTCTCCCTTCAGTTTCTGCCTGTTGTCGAAGGAAAAGGGTTGGGATCACAAGAGAAGCAGCAAACAGATAAGATTCTCAACAAGTTGATGTCTCAAAGCTCACATGACATACTTGATGTCAACAAGGTGAGTTTTTTAATTCATGCAGCTCTACTTCACATCACAAGTTTAACCGTTGCTGAAGTGAAAAATGTCACCACTTGACTTGGACTCCACTTGTCACAGGCTGTTTCTATGTACAATGTGAAAGCCGAAAAGAGAAGGAAACATGAAAAAGAGAAGGGTGCATCTTCTTCTAATTCAGGAAAATTGAAGCCGAAGAAGAAATCATTCAAGAAATCAGCAACAAAGAAATCATCCAAGAAATCGGCACCGAAGAAGCATTAGAGATGTTGTCTTTGAGGATTCACCAGTTGAGCTGAAGCATTTAGTGTTGGCTGGAATGTTTTTTTGGATACCTTTATTTTTTTTTGTTGACATTTTTCTTTTTTCCAACATTGTGAGCTTAACATATTTGCTTGTAATGTATAATCTATTTCAAGTTATGAGCAATTTTGCAGTTCTGGTGAGTATTGATTTTAAGGTGACTATATTCTGCTAAATGACCAATATGCCCCCCGTGCTCGGGATAAAGTTGGATAGTATCCCGCGGGTAGTATGGTCATGATGAAAAAAGAAAAAAACCGAAGCTTTGCAATCTATGAGTTCCGCCTGAAGCTCAAGGGGACGCCATGGGAACTCGCCCCAAGCTCCGGCCCTTGTGCTTCTTAACTTCCGCTCTGAATGCCTTCTCTCCCTCTCAGATTCATGAGTTCAAGCTTGTGAAAAATCCCGTCTCGTTTTGATGCGTGAGTGGTGCAAAACCTCATTGTTTTTGAATTCTCTCAGCTCTCAAAAACCCACCTTTTTTGATCAACTCTTCTCTGATGCAACGTTATCGAGCTCTCTCTCTGGCTTCGGCATCGCTACCCACCGGTGTTTGCCTCAAATCCTTCTCTTCCCTTCACTTGCACCGCCTGCTCGATGAAATTCCTCAGAGAGTTTTCTTCAACCCAATTGCTACCATACAAGAACGTCTCCGTTCTCAAGAACCACTGGATCCCACTTTGGTAGCCATGGCATTCAAGGCATACAGAGGGAAAACCGGTTCACAAATTCATAAGCTTGCACTTTCTTCTGGACTTGATTCATTTCGTTTTGTATCAAACTCGCTTATGAACATGTACTCCAAATCTGAATCTTTTGACCTTGCTCGCAAGGTATTTGATGATATTCCTGAACCTGATGTTGTTTCTTGGAATACCGTTCTGTCTGGTCTTACCGATGGAGGTGATGCATTGGATTTTATTCTGCAAATGCACCGGGCTGGAATTCCCTTTGATGCCGTCACTTTTAGTAAAGCTCTTGCATTCACTTCAGACCTTCAGGATCTTGAGTTTGGACTCCAGTTGCATTCTCTGACAGTCAAGTCCGGGTTTGATTCTGATACTTTTGTGGGTAATGCGCTTATAACTGCATATTCAAGAAGTGGTTGCGTTGAAGAAGCAAAGAGAGTGTTTGATGAAATGGCAATAAAAGATTCCATTTCTTGGAATGCATTGCTCTCAGGTCTCACCCAAGAAGGTGATTGTGCCTATGATGCTATTCTGGTTTTCTTTCAGATGTTGAAGGAAGATGGGGTGAAAATAGATCATGTCGCGTTTGTGAGCATCATATCAGCATGTTGTCAGGAAGGAAACTTGGAGCTTGGCACCCAAGTCCATTGTTCCGTAGTGAAGGTTGGGCTTGAAACTCATGTCTCAGTTTCTAATGTTCTCATGTCGATGTACTACAAGCAAGGAAGTAACATTGACAAAGTGAAGAGAGTCTTTGAGGACATGAAGGAACGGAACGTCATTACGTGGACTACTATGATCTCTGCTGATAGCGAGAACAGCATCAGTTTGTTTAACAGGATGAGATTGGATGATGTTCTGCCAAATGAAGTCACTTTTGTTGCTTTGATCAATGTGTTATCTGATGAAAAGTTGCCGAGAGAAGGACAGATGATGCATGGGATGTGCTTCATGAGCGGTATTGCAGCACAATTGAATGTCTCCAACAGTCTTGTTACAATGTATGCTAATTTGGGATTCGTAGAGGAATCGAACAAGATCTTCAAAAGCATTGAGCATAAGGAGATTATCTCATGGAATGCTATGATCTCGGGCTATGCTCAGAACAGGCTCTGTGAGGAAGCTCTGGAGACATTCTCTTCTCTGCTATTGCATTCCAAACCGAACCAGTATACGTTTGGGAGCATCCTCAGTGCAATCTCCTTTGTTCAAACTGTGCCATTGAGTTATGGGCAGCGGTGCCACTCCTGCATAGTGAAGTCAGGACTCAACACAGATAAGTATGTCTCTGGTGCTCTCATAGACCTGTACGCAAAGCATGGCGGGATCAATGACTCTCAGAAGGTGTTTGAAGAGACAACTCAGAGAAGCCTCATCACCTGGACGGCGATAATTTCAGCTTATGCCAAGCATGGTAGGTATGAGAATGTGATGAGCCTATTTGAAGACATGGTGAAATCCGGTGTTCGACCTGATCATATCACATTCCTTGCGGTTCTCCAAGCATGTGGTTGCAAAGGGATGGTTGACATGGGTTGGCATGTCTTTAACTCGATGTTGGACAAGCACATGGTCGAGCCATGGCCGGAGCATTATGCATGCATGGTGGACATGTTAGGGAGAGCTGGGAGGTTGGCTGAGGCAGAGGAGTTCAGCAAAAGAATGCCAAAGGGGCCAGGGGTTTCGGCATTGCAGAGTTTGCTTGGAGCTTGTAGAGTCCATGGAAATGTGGAGATGGGGGAGAGGGTGGCTAAGGTTCTAATGGATATGGAACCAATGGAATCAGGAGCTTATGTTCTCATGTCAAACATGTATGCTGAGAAGGGTGAGTGGGAGAATGTGGCTAAGATTAGGAGAGGGATGAGAAACAGAGGAGTGAAAAAGGAAATTGGATTTAGTTGGGTGGATGTTGGTGCCAATGATTCAATACATATGCATAAGTTCTCATCGGATGACAAGACTCATCCAAGTTCCGAAGAGATTTACAGAATGGCTGAATGTTTAGGTTTTGACATGAAAAATCAAGAGGAAGAGAGTGATATGACAATGTTTGGTATTTAGGAGATAGTTTAAACTAATTTAGTTATTTTTAATTATGATAGGACATGAATTTAGTTATTTTTAGAAGATAGTTTAGACCAATTTAGTTATTTTTAATTATCATTATTTCTTTTATTTATTTTTGTTGTATGTTATTATCGTCTTTTGGTCTTGAGTAAGCAATTGTTTGGATTATACAGAGAAATAAATGTAAATATCTTCTTGTTTCGGAGTCCTTTCTCATTTTATCTCTTCTTCGTAATTCTATTCTCTATTTGATCTTCCTTTCTATATTCTTTTCTATTACTCTCTTCGTATTCAACACGCATCAGAGAACCAATTGGTTGTTTGATAGATTAGAATTTCTTTTAACTTATTGTTTCTGTCGAACTTGTTTTCTGTTGCTCTCAAATTGTTTGTTGTTCCAGAGAGCCTGAAGTGGATAATTTCTGAAAAAACACATGCAAGAAAGAAGAGAACAGCAGAACAAGATGAAAAGTAGTAGCTTGATACAGTCTGTAAGGGTATTATTTTAACTGGTTGTTATGATTTTTTAATTCTAAATGATGAATAGATATTCCCTTTATCAGTTTTTAGCAGCTAAAAAATGGCTTTTCAGAAGCAACAGTTGCTTCAGCAGCAAACAAAATGGTCTACTGGTATATGAGTCGCTGAAATAGCTCTTCACCAAGTGGTGAGAGTTTGATTCTCGGTTGAGAGCACATTTTTGGGAGATATGAGCGGTGGTTGTGTGCGGGTTGTCTTAGCGTCTATGTAGTATGCGTGGGCCTCACCTTCACTTGCTCCACCGAAGCTTGTGCACGTCTCTGACGATTTAATAGGGTCTTTGGGATGTCTGTTCCTCTTATAAAACCATACAATGACTAGTAGCCCTCTGAAATTACTTGTCTAATAAATAGAAATCAATTAATCAATCAATGAAGATAAAAGATATCTTCCCTTCAAAATTCAGACGAAGAGATAGAACAGTGCATATCTTTGTAAGGCTTTTCCTAATCAGGCCTGGTAGCCTGAGCTGCTGATGAGTTTAAAATTACAAGGAAAGGAAAGCAAAGTACATTCCAATGCTTGGCAAGTTACAATCCAATAAAACTCTTTATTATGTTTGCATTTTAATTTGATGATGAAGTTAAACCATAGCATCAAATAATTTGCTTTCTTAAGGTAAAATTTTTTAGGAGAATTTGAGGGGGTTTCAACTTTCAAGTATGTATGAATGGACCCACTCTTATCCTGTTTGAGAGATGGTGCTTGGTCCCTCTCAAATAAATCTTTTCACTCTTCTCACACTACTGACTACCTTCATTAGTTGGTGACTTGATGGTCAAACTTGGCCAAAATATACTTTTTTTTCATCATCTAATTCTCACTTTTTTCTTAAATTTTTATTTTCTCATCTCAACCAAACACATTGATACCAGAAAACAACATTTTGAGAATATTATTATCACATTATTTATCAAATTAATGAAGAACAAAACATCATTTTCCAAGTGAATATAAAAAAGGCAAATGTCTGAAGAATAAGAACATAAAGAAAAGCATGGCCTTCATCCTCTGGAGAATACCAAGAAAAAAAATACAATCATCATCAATTAAAAGGGATCTTAAACTTGGACCGTTGATTTAAAGTGAAAATTAATTCAAGAATCATGATTCGTTTGGCAATTGATGAATAAGATTTTTGCTTTGGTGACAAGGTTTTCAATTAAGACATAATTAGTAAATTTAATATTGAGATTAATTGGTTCAGCCACCAACCCAAACAAATCATGCCTTTTAACCAAGTAATTACCAAAATTAAAAATGGGACAATTTTACACCAGCACCAACCACAAAAGCGCACTGAAATGTGAGGGTAGTTTGGTCAGATGATGAAAAATCACATACTTAAAAAGAAAAAAGGTTCTATATTTTGTTGGCCTCTCTCTGTGCTTCTAAAACCCAAAAGAGGTCTCTCAAAGAGACGCCATTAGAGGGTCTTTCACAAGCTCTCCTTCTTCGGTCCTTCATCTCCTCCGAAGAGGATCGAAGGGCTGAAGAGAGAGAGAGAGAGGGGGAGAGCAACTGGTGGCGAATGCCCTTCTTTCTCTCTGGTATGATTTATCTCAGAGTTTTCCTTTTCCCTTTATGTTTTTGTTTTCTTATAGGATTCGCCATTTTTTAAGACATCAAGTTGTTGGATTTGGGGATGCCTTATGGTGAAAAATCTCATTTTGTTCGATTCCCATCCTGCAAAAATTCGATATGTTTTTGGTTATTGAATGAGTCTTTCCTGCTGTCTCTGAGGTGGGATTTGTTTTCGAGTCTCCATCATCACCGGATCATTTCCGTTCTAGGTTTTAGTAATAATCTGATGGAATTTGATTATTTTATTTGGATGTTTAATTTCTCACAATTTTCTTCGTTTTGTATCCTCACAGGACAAAATTTTTTCGTTTTTTTATTTGTTTGGCCAGCAACATTCTTTTTCACCTAGTTGTTCCTTTGTCGAAGATGTGATTCTTATCCAAAATTTATTGATTCTTCCGCCATTGCTGTAACGTTTTTTCATTGCCTTCTAGTGCACATGTGGTAGAATGCTCTATTTCTAGGATACCCATTTCTATAATATAGTACCACCTTGAAAGGGTTCATGTAAATACCAAATTTATTTTGTGTTAAAAAAAAGATGATCTTCTACTTAGAGAATGCCTTTTCTTGGGGTCTTCTTCTGGAAATACAAGCTGGTCTGTCTTTTAGTTTTGGGAAGTTCAAATAATCTATTTGCGTTAATCCATCTGTCAAACATATATCTTTATCATTATGGATTTCTATCGCTTCATCACAATTTCTCAGGCAACACCCTCTGTGGGAGCTTTTATTATAAGTGATTTATACTCTTCCACTCGAATAATCATTTTCTCTCCTCTGCTATTCTGTATGTATATGAGGGATGTCCGTCTTTAGAAGCTTTTGTTGTGAGTGATTTGTACTTTTCTGCTTAATCATCAATTTTTGTGCAATTGGCTTTATGTATAGGTGGCTATATTCTCTTCTGCTCAAATAACTCCATTGATTTCTACCTCTCTTCTTTTGTTCCAAAACTTTTTAATTTCTCCACTCCCTTACTCTAAACTCCGTTTATGCAACACTGATATTATGTAAGATTCCTTTCCATTTATATACTGTAAATACCTTGATTTTGTTACATGGTGGAATGTCAAAAAATTGCTTCACCTCAGAGACTTGAAAGTATATACTTTGTTCTTTCATTTAAAATAACTTTGTGCTAAGTGATTAAATTTAAAGTTCTGTTCTTATAGATTTGTGAAGACATGGGGTCTGTTGCTAGGAGAAGCTAGATTGGAGTTTACTTTCTGTAACAGAATTGATGGGAAACAACAGATTACAAGCTATTGAAAATAAGAAAGATGGGTTCCTCGCCTTTCCGGGATTTGGATTTTCATGGAACACCCAAGAGGAGTATTATCATCCAGGAGGTTTGTTTGCAAGCGTTGGCCAAGTGGGAGTGGGCTTTGGTATTTCACCAGACCCTCCAAATCCTAAAGGAAATGATGGTATAAAGATTCCATGCACTGATCTTTATGTGAAATATGTTTCTCCGGAGTTTGGATTTCGTATTGTTGGAAATCCACCAGCGCCAGCTGCTGCAGAAGTGGTGAGCATGGAAGAGGAAGTTGAGCTGAGGACTAGGAAGAAGCGTGGATTCAAGTTTAAAATTAGGGTTGCCAACCCCTCTTTTAGGAGACTGATCAGTGGGGCGATTGCTGGGGCAGTCTCACGGACTGCTGTTGCTCCACTAGAGACAATCAGGACTCATCTTATGGTTGGGAGCAGTGGAGAGTCAACCACAGAAGTCTTCCATAACATTATGAAAGTAGAAGGGTGGAAGGGCTTGTTTCGTGGTAATCTTGTCAATGTTATTCGGGTTGCCCCAAGCAAGGCTATAGAGGTGAGTGCCTCTGATTTAATTGTGTATAGTTTTGTGTATAATAATACAAGTCTTCTGCATTTTGTGATTATGTTTTTTACCTTAGGTAAACTTCAATGTTTTGTGTAAGTAGTGATGTTCTGAAAATGTCCTGTGAGGAGTAGAATAGAAAGAAAAGAGTTATTATTAGAAAATATTAAATATGAAAATATGTTTATAATTCACCTTCACTGGATTATCTTGCAATATACCTTCTTCTTGACTTTCTATACCTTTTAATGGATCTTCTGTTTCAGTTATTTGCCTTTGATACAGTCAACAAGGTTTTGTCTCCTAAAGATGGGGAACCTGCTAAGATGCCTGTCCCATCATCACTTGTTGCAGGAGCCATTGCTGGAGTTAGCTCAACCTTGAGTACTTACCCTCTTGAATTACTCAAGACTCGACTAACAATACAGGTATATTTTTTTTATACACTCAGTGACATAATTGATGATTGAATGCCAATAATTTAATTTCCTGATTTCATTGAATTACTTCAATACCATGAAATTGTAAAACTTATACCCTATTTGGCTTTGATGTATAGAAAAACAGGTCTATGTGAACATAAGGTTACATATGCCATAGCTGAAATCACATATGAGTTCTATACTTCAGGAAAGCATATAACTTATGATAGTGGTGTCACTGGAAATTCAGTTGCAGGTGGGAATGTTTCAGCATTTTGCTTAAGCTCTGGAAATCTAAGTGCATTTTAACAATATTCTTCTGTCTCTTGAAGTATAACAATGAATAAGGTTATCTGCAGCAGATATCTCATATATGGAAATGCACCACAATTTCACTTGCTCCAGTTGAACTGTTACCGTTTTAGAAAACTTCTTGTTTATTCTAATATTAAGTATGTTACTTTCTTAAACAAAAGACCACATTGTCAACAGTATGCGCATCATGTTTCTCTTTCTATTGCACACAACAAACAATTGTCACCAAGGGAAGTTAATGTAAAAGACTTTTGATAGAAGAATCAGTCACAGCATAATGTATCATTAGCTTTGTTCTGACTTGCTCACCATGATATGCAAAGTTGTTGCATGATATAAGCACTGAAATTGATCTGCAAACTTAATGTTTATCATATTTTGTAAATCACAGAGAGGTGTCTATGAGAACCTCCTGCATGCGTTCATTAAAATCGTGAAAGAAGAAGGCCCTGCAGAACTGTACAGAGGTCTCACACCAAGTCTAATAGGAGTGGTACCTTATGCGGCCACCAATTACTATGCATATGATACATTGAAAAAGGTATACAGGAAGGTCTTGAAGCAGGAGGACATCGGCAACATTGCTACACTACTAATTGGATCAGCAGCTGCTGCTGTCTCGAGCAGTGCAACTTTCCCGCTCGAGGTAGCTCGCAAGCACATGCAGGCAGGTGCCGTCGGAGGAAGGCAGGTTTACAAAAACATGCTTCATGCACTCTTGAGCATTCTGGAACAGGAGGGCATTGGCGGACTTTACAAAGGTTTAGGGCCAAGTTGTATGAAGCTAGTGCCGGCGGCAGGAATTTCGTTCATGTGTTACGAGGCTTGCAAGAGGATCCTCACTGACAAAGACAATGATGCATAGCAGTATGTCTTTTGGTGGTATCAAGACCAAATTTTGGGTGTTTTTCTCATGCCGGCTCAGTTGATCTCTAAAGTTTGAGCTGGTCGGGTCTTGAGTTCGATTCTTTTTTTTGGTTTTTCAAATCTGTTTTAGCTTATTGTCTGACTTAAAAATTGCTCCATAGAGATGACTTATTGATTTTGCAATCTCCAAATAATATTTCAAAACCAGGTTTTTCTTGATGCTGGCCAGCGTATTGATTTTTTGTAACACATGCTTTTAGGAGGAATATCAACACAGAACTTGCATGTCAAGACTTGCAAAAAGCAATTCAGTGTGTTTTGTCACTCATAATAACAACAGCTCCAAATGCTCTTTCATATATACATATAAACACTATCACGTTAGTAAATCTTTTCAGTTAAGGCATTTGATGCGCACAAGCTCCAAATCACAGCAACCGCTGCCGCGGGGATGATAACAATTAATAACACAAACCCCATAAAAATAAGAATGAAGTTAATTATTGCACAAAAGGATCCCAGAAACATCACATAAACCAGCCTCTCAATTAAAGAACCAAGAAATTGAAACTTTTACTAATATACGATCACCACAAGTTGCAAAGCTACAATAAATGATTAAAACAAAACTTAAAGAAAATTTATCATCACTTTTTCTTGTCCAGAGAAAACAAATTAAGTAATGCAAGACAAACAGATAAACACTCAGTTCTGCCCCTCAGCATCAGCCGCTTCCCTTTCCTCTGCAGCAGCGGCCATCAACTCATCGAAATTTTCTGTCTTACCCAATAAAATTTCGATCTGAACCAAGGAAGCAATTTAATTAGATTGAAAGCCATCAAGTTGACTTTGTGAATACTCATCAAGCATGCATGCATACCTTCGCTTTCTGAATGGGCCTGCCCCTTGTTTCATCCTTCATGTCAACAGTAGAGGTCATAATTTCTGCATAAAAAATAATTATAATTATAGTTAGATAAGAGGGCCAACTTTAACCATATGTCAGTGCACAAGATCGTGCAAGTGCCACAAATGGGGAGATAGAATCTTACTCTTCTCCACAGCAAGCCCATTATTCTTCAGGATCTCTGCAATGGTAACGACGGTGGCAATTGCTGGGGAAAAAGTTTTGAGGACATAAGTAACAATAAAGGGAGAGATAAGGTAAGTCAAAATGTGCAAGCAATCCAAAACTAGAAGAAAAGTTATAGAAAATGTAGCTCCTTAACTCAAGCAGCCACTAGCATGGGTTTGAGGTAAGATATCCAACTAATGACATGTAGAAGTTAGATAACAGAAAGGGCCATGACGACAAAAGCAACACTAAAGAAAAAACTTCTTTTTAGGTCCTCTATTTAATTATTGCACCAGCTTATAGTTCTTCAAATATGGAAAGGAAACAAAATCAAGGATAGTATATGGCTTATTTTGCCCATGAACATCCTCATGCCTTATCCAATACTGCCCAAAATTACCCTTTTAATCCTAATTTACTCCAATTATCTTACCTTGTGTGTTCTTCAGCTATGATTATAACCAGATCTCCATACTAAGTTGTCCACTTACATTGTATGTTCTTCATCCCAACAAACCTTTTTAATACTAACTTCCTCCATCACCATTCCTCGTGTATTCTTCATCCAATATTATACTCAGTCTTCATCATATTCTATTCTTCCATTCCCACCCCCTTCTCAATAAAAAATATGCCCCCTACCTCTAACTCTGACTTATTACAAAAACACTACCTTTTCAACCTTTGTTCTGCAGCATCCATCCATATTCTTCCCATAAAAATACTTTCTGTCTACACCATCTATTACCCTCATGTCTTCATCCATGTCACCTTTCAGCATACTACCATGTGCCAACAAAAAATTTAACACCCAAAAACGCAAATTTATTTGGCAAAATTAGTGTCTAAATAGAAGGATTTTTCTTATTCAAATATGAAACTACGAACATGTGTACAATTTAACTAGATTTAATATGTCACTACAAAAGGAAGGTTCCCTTGACCATGATGAGATCACACAAAGCTCTTCTTTTTTCTTTTTTTCTTTTTTTCTTTTTTAAATAGATAAACTATGACTTTATTAAGAACAAAAACGGTTACATAACGGCAAAGTCATGCTAACATCAGACAACACAGTCAAGCAAGACAGGACAACTAAATTGATGAAACAGACAAAGCCTTAACATAAAGGTTATTTCAAAGGAAATAAAAGCTAGGGGATTCTTAACATCGACATAAAAGGTATAAACAAAAAATATATTAGAAAGCATCAGCATGTCAAAATATTAAGCAAATGCAAAACAATACCAAGAAACTTATCATAATTTTTCTAATAAAAACATATGATTTTGCAACTAAACACTTTATTTTTCTTGTCTAAATATAGATGGTCATGAAGAGAGGAGAAGAATAAGTACCCATCCCAAGAGCAGAGAGCTCAACTTCCTCATGTTGTTGCATGTACCTCTGCATACATAAATTCAACCATCAATGCATAAACCGATCAAGCTCAATAAGAAATAGAAAAAAAAGGGGGGAAACGAAATATTAACAGAACCAAGAAAAGATCTATACCAAGTATTCTCCAAAATACAACAAACTGGATAAGAACAATACAAATAACACCAATCTAGAAAAATTCTGCTTCAAAGCTTAATAGATGAAAAAAATCTACGCAGAACCGAAAAGTTAATATAAATTCAGAGCCAGAAGACAACATCCCTGGAACTAAAGATTCGATTTTGATAGCAGTAGAGGAATAGCAGACAACATCAAAACCTAAACCAATCTATACACAAAAAGCCCAAACTCGAGGCAAGAGAAATCAATAGGAATTTCCACAAAAATCGAGAGAAAAAAAAGAACAAAACAAAACACTAGAGTACCTTGGCGAGGTTGACGTAAAAGAAAAGGGGTTTCTTGGTATTGGAGACCTGAATCCTGTTCTTCTTGTGAGTGTCGCTCACGTTGAGATTATTCACTCCCTCCGTAATCTCCTCCATTGACGATGCACGATCCGGAGCACCCGAACGCAAACCCTAACCCTAACCCTAGCAGTCACCCGGAGAACCAGAAAAGGGCGTGAGAAAGATAAACACGAGAAGAACTTTGTCCGTATCAAAATAGAAGCAATTATAAACAACAATGTGTTAGATAACGCCTCATCAGAGCCCTTGATCATCACAACCAACTTTCAATCCTGACCGTAGATTTCAATATAAGCCCTTTCCTAAAGAGTCACAATAATGTCAAATATCCATCCATGTATTTTTATTTTTTATCATTTATCAAATAATAATATAACAACAAAAATTTTATAAAAACAAAAAGAAGTACGTAATAATTCAACACTATTACATAAGCTGACAATTTTTTTTTTTTTTTTTATTTCTTAAAAGTTCACAAGGTTGGAATATAAGTATAGTGAGCTAATTAAGAAGAAGTTGAGGATCCTTCCTCAATTAACTGTTGATGAAGCTTCTCATAGTCTTGGATCCTTTTTAACCACTGGTTGGCAAGGTCACAGCCTGAATTTGCAGCAATCTGAAACTGTTCCTTTGCTATCTTTAATATATCTTCACTAGTCCTCTCAACTTTCTTACTTGTTCTTCCGGCGCACGGGCTCCTGCCTGATTCGAACCTAGTCACTGCTTCCGGGATGTCAAAGCCTGCAGTGAATAAATAGATATGTTCAAGGTGTTTTATTTATCATCATCGAATTTGTAACAAGTCAGAGATAATATCATTTCGACATAAATACCTTGAAGCAGAAGTGCGCCATATGCAATGGCTGCTCCGGCATGACCCTGACAAGCAAACAGTCATGAATTTCTACTAACAATTATTTTTGAACT
This sequence comes from Dioscorea cayenensis subsp. rotundata, assembly GCF_009730915.1. NCBI lineage: Eukaryota > Viridiplantae > Streptophyta > Magnoliopsida > Dioscoreales > Dioscoreaceae > Dioscorea > Dioscorea cayenensis. Next base: position 21,998,043 of record NC_052487.1, on the reverse strand, counting down.
CCTGGATCAGTACTCTCACAAAAAATATTCACTAAGTTTTTAACCATCAAGCATCCAGAGTCCTGATAGACATATATTTAGGAATAATTCAACAACAAACCAGTTAAGGGGCATACTGAATAGAAAGAATTATAACTTATTTACCAAAAAAAAAACATCAGCTTTTACCAAAAAACACAAGTTATTTATAACATACTACAATCGAATAGACTCATTCTGTTGGCCAAGCAAAGGGAGTTACAGTACAATGGAAATGAACTGGTGGTGAAAGGATAGTTTCAAAACCTTCTCCGATGCTCTATGAAAACACCACATGGCAGAAGCAATATCCTTCTCCACACAATCCCCAGTCAGATATACAGAACCAAGAAGATATAGAGCACCTGGATGCAACTAGAAGAACACATTGAATGAAGGAAAGAATGAGTTGACCGCCTTTCAAGATACAATAGAGAAAAGGTGAACCTTACTAAGACAGGAATGGTACCTGATCAACAGCCTTCTCCAAATAATAGAAAGCCTGTTGATCTGATTGAACATAGTCGTTCTAGGCAATTTAAACAAAATAAAAGGTCAATACTAACAATCAGGGAGAATTGACCATACAGTTAACAGAAATATTTGCACAACCAAGATTGCAGAAACCAACAACCTCAACCCGCATACGACACCCAAGTTCATATTGTGCATCCGCATCACCCATATTAGCAGCTTCCACAAGTAAAGCAGCTCCACTGTTTAAATGGACAGTTAAGGAATTGTTAGTGCTATGTTCACCCGGCAGCGTTTTGAGATAATTTTGAGCCTGATATAACTAAGCATCGGAATCATAAATGAATAAATGTCTTGTACATGCAATACAATTCAAGAATGTTCAAGATTCAATGGTTGCCACAAGTGTCCTTCCAAATTCATGAACAAATCAATATTTACCCAGGTGATTCAGCATTTTTGGTAAACAAATCTTAATTTTTGGTGTCTGACACCTGTATCCACATCTCCATGCTCCACATTGTCCTTCGACTGGAATGAGCAAGTGCGCTCAGTCCACTTAAATCTAACCAATCATGCTACACAAAATTGTTTTGGGCACAAAACAGCATTGAAAATTTTTCCAAGTCATTACCATGTATAAACAAAAAGTTACCATCAATGGTGTTCACAAATTACAGTAGAAAGCTAATCCATATGAGATATAAGAAACAAATGGGAAAATGAGCTACCCACATGAGTTTGCAGGCTCCCGGAACATGATACTTGAAATGCATTCTACCCAACCAGTATCTGGCATGTGTATTCATATTATCAATCTCTAAAGCCAACTCAAAATTCTCCTTTGCAGACTGTTACGCCAAAAAGGCATTGCTTAAAGTGAGAAAGAACCTGGCTTTGAACTAAAACCTAAAAGATGAAGAGAGAATGGGAAGTAAATATCAACAATCCTTTTTCTAACAAACATTTTTCAGTTAATGCATTGATAATCAATAAAGATTGGAACTTTTGATGCTGGTTTGCATACTCTTAGGAGAGGAATAAGGCGGGGGTCGTTGAGCTCAGTGTAGTCAATGACACGATCGACTTCCTGAAGGGCGCTCCAACCCTTGGCGACCAGTTCCATCGCCTTCTTGTTCCTGCTATGGATCCCTCTCTGCATCCTCACAAAGTTCCATTTTTTTGAATTGAATTGCTCCCAAAAAAGCAACAAATCGGAGAAAAACTGAAACCCAAGTGAATTTCAAGGGATCCTACCTGCTGATTGAGCAAAAGGGGTGAGACGTGCCGTTGTGCCGCCCGGGAGAACAACAACCGAAGCATCCCCGCGCTGTTGCTCAAGCAAGAGGGTTTTGGGGAAATCTCTTCTTCTTTTTTATATCTTTATTGAAAGCTTGTTTTTCACATGAAGGCCCCTTCTATTTTTATTATTTTTTTTTATTTGCACCAAAACCCTTATAAACTTCCTTATTTATGGTAACTTATATGCAGAAGATTGACTTATTGATCTCAAATAGTAGCAGTACCTAATTGTGAAACAATTATGAGAACAATTAATCATGATTATTATTATTATTATTATTATTATGTTTTTTTTTTGGAAACCGTGGATAAACCATTACTAAAGAGAGGAATTACAAATAAAACAACCCATTAAAAATAAATATCGACAACATATAACAATAGCAAAAAAGAAAAAGCGGAGAAATATAAAACAACAAGACCATGCCTCCTAGAGACCATAATACACAAAACTAAGAGCATAACAATAGGATTCGCTCCTTGCCTGCTTAGATAACCATGTTTCGTCTAATTTTGTTTGTTTTTTATGAAACTCCAAAATGTGCAAAAGTCCGCAACTCTTTCACATTTACTTCAAATTTTTCTTTGTCTTCTTCAATATTTGCTCATTCAAAGAGGCTATTTTTCTTTCAGTTTTACCATTTTTCCACAATTGTTGCATCTGTGATTCTGTATTTTTCAATGTAGGTCTTATCATAACACAACTTTGAACAAAAACAGATATTTACAAGGTAAATACAAGGCAATTTTTAGCCTTGAAAAGGGAAAATAAAAAGTTCTAAAATCATTGCATAAAATCAAAATCCATGTACAAACGAATTGAGAATGATTAGTATGTATCTATCTTTATGGGGAGCAAAAAAAAAGAAATATCTATCTGATTAGCCAATTTGATCAACACTGTACTGAAATGAATTGGAAAGAATTTATCACTGGAATCCTCCTCAAAATGCTTCAAAATCCTCATCAACAAAAATGTTGGTAATAAGTCAATCAGCACGAGGCGCTGCATAATGAGGGTATCGCGGAACATGTAGCCGATATGGTGATACAACCATGAAGGTCATAAACAATGTAATCTGCAACACAAATTAAACTTCAATAAAAATTTACTTGAGTAAATTGATCAATCTTAATCTGTACTGAAATTGATTGAAGATCTCAATCTTACCACCAGTGGAATAGTAAAGAAGCTCCATACAGGCCATAAGGCATATGAAAACCTGAAAATATGCCAAATTTTCAGTGACTGAGTCTTTTTTCTGATCCTTGACATCCTCAAAGTTCTACAAATAAGCAAAATGGAAGAAGAATAGATAATTCTACGTACAAGCAGAATGAGATGATACCGAGAAAAACCATTGCCGGTGCTGTGGGAGGTAATGCTTTGTATTTTTCACTAGTCCATGAGTATTTTAACGACGAGATTGCATGCAATATTATCCCCACATTCAAGAAGCTACCGATAAGCCCGAGGTACAAAGCCATCCTTCAAGCAAGTCATTACTAATGTTAAGGTGCAGCTATCATTCAGACATACTCCATGAAATATACAAATGTCAAGAAACTCACTAATGATTTATAAATACTAAAGGTTGTCAAATTAAATCTGTTGTTTTAGTGATGAAAAGAACATGTTATAGTAGTAGTAGTAAATGGAAGCTAACAACAAGTCAAACCTTTTGATTCTTTCATCCCACAACAAGATAGAGACAAGATTTGTGTTGCAGTCTCCCAAGTAGACAATGAAAGATGCAGAGACAATCCAAATGATGTTCTGAAATATATCGGTCCATGTATGTGGTCGTAAAGTAATGTGCATAGATGAGTATGACGACGTCTCTGAACATGCACCATCCTCAGCATCTTCATCATTGGATGCATATCCCTGATTGTATCTCTGTCTTATAGCTACATTGCTGAGGGGTGAACCAAGGTTTAATTCTCCACTAGAAGCTCTTCTCAAGTAAAACTCTCCACTGTATGTCCTCAACATCATCGAGGAACAAAAATATGCAAGAACACCAAACTGATTCAATATACAGAATAATTAGTTTAGCAATCTTTGAAATTCTAATAAAATCATAAATGTCCAACTTCAACCCAAGAAAATCAAAGACAGGGAAAAATGAGTGCCACATGTAATGCATTTTAAATACCATTTTAGATACTTTCAGTGTGATATTCTCAAGTTACTAAAGTATTTAAAGTTTGGGTACATCATAAGCATTTGAAAATCATAACAGAGAAGTTATGAGAATTGAAACAAGACTTGAATCAAAATCAAAGTTTTATCATTCAATGCATTTTAGAATTATAAGAAGCTTTCCACAATCTTCAGATAACACCTTCTTGCACTACCATCTTCATAGTCAAAGCATAACGATCTCTCAACTTCCTCAATTCTTTTAAATAACAATAACAAACCTAGTTTTTACCTAAAAACAGAAATCAAAATCTTATCTTTGCATAAAACCTCCCTTCAAAATGAAGAAAAGGGAAAGAAAGAAATAATAACAACAACAATCAGTACTCCAAAGCAAATACCTTAATGCTTTCTAAGCCTTGAGAGAGAGAGAGAGAGATCTTGAGAAGACTACAAGTACAAAGCCGTCACCTTTCCAGGATAAAAAGACCAAAACAATATTACAAACAACATTGGAAACCAAAAGAAAACATTTTTCCAGATTTCCAATAGACAAGAATAAGAACAAGGGACTTAAAAGAAGAAACCTAGCCTCCTTTTTTGATGAATACTAACAAACAATACAAAGAAATCGATTGAAAAGAGGACACACTTGTTACGTGTTCTTCTTGCCTAGGCTGGAATCTTCCTTTCTGGTCTTACAAGGAGGACACACTTGTTACGGAATTATCAGGAAAATACAGTTCCTGATAACATTCAAGGAAAGTATGCTAACAGATGAATCACATGATACCAAAACAGGACACAGGTGGGATTTTCACTGATGTGATTCGCTGCATCTTCTGAATTTGTATGGAAAAAATTAATTAAGAACATATATATATATATATATATTAAATGAATGGTTGAAGCATTGAAAAGGAATGAGGAGGTGTCTTGAATTGGAGGCTAAGTCACATGTGGAAAGCTGAATGTTTCTTTTTTTGAGTTGGAAATTTCTAGGTCAACAACAAAAAACAAACTTTTGCACTCCAATCAGCAGGAGTTTCTTGTTGAATTGGCACACTGAATGTTTCATTAGATCACAAGGAACTAAAATAAGAATTTGTGCAACTTTGCTGATGATCTTGGCAAGGTATAAGAGATAAGCATAAACATGAAACTGAAGAAATCAAATACAATGAGATCATATAAAGAGTATTCATCATTGCTATGAATGGCCAGTAAAGCTCAATTTGATTAAACCTAGGTATCTGAATTAATATGATTAATGAAAGGGAATGCTTCCATAATTCATCTTTATTTTTTCCGAGGTTTTTCATTGCATCAATAAATTAAAAAACAAATCATGTTTTCTGAGATTTGTGACATGAATAGAGGTAAAGATCGTTGCTTTTTGAGCTAAAATTCAACTCTTACTTCAATCAGAAATGAAGACGAAATCACAGATGCACTAAATCAATTGCAAAAGCTATAAATAATATCTAAAAATGCACACACACATTGAAACCCTAAACTTATAAAATAAAGAAATTAAGAGATTACATAAATGCTAAATTCATGGGAACAATAAAAAAAAAAAAAGAAAAACAGAAGGGGGAGTTGTTCTTACAGAGATCAAATGATTGTTCTAAAAGATTGAATCCATTAGTGGAGAAAATTGGGAATTAGGGATTCATATGTTGGTGAATCACGGATATATATACCTCAATTGGCGGGAAACTAACAACTAATTCAAACTGTCGCACTGATCTTATTCTTATCTATTTCATCAGTTGTTGCTAACGGGTTATCGGATCCATTATTTTGCTCACTTATCCTTTGTTATCTTGTTGTAGTTTTTTTTTTATTATTAAAAAAATACTGAACGTGATTTATTAATGATTTTTTTTATATTTATATACCATGCAAAGCTTCTATTTCCATATATATATATATATATATATTAACAAATACAACAAGCGTTAATTAATTAAAGAATGTGCGCACATGCTGAAAATTGAGGATCCAACTCGCGGAAACTACATATAAAATCCACCTTTTATAATGTATATAATAAAAATATCTACAAACATTAGTAAACATTAGCATATTTGAAAAAGTAAAAGAGAAAGAATAGGAGTGAACAGGGATCACGGGGTTGGAGGGATTTTAGGGTTAGGGTTAAAGGCTATTAGATGCTTACCTAACGTCCCCAAAAGACTAGCACTCATATATATAAATACACACACATGTTATAGTTAAAAAAAAAATATATATATATTAGTTTGGCTATAATTTTTTATATTTAACTCTTTCCAATATTAGAATTTTATATAATGAATACATGTTAGATAATCTAATCAGTCATTTTGTAATTTTAGGTCATTGGGGTTTATTTTTAATGTATTAATTGGGCTAAAGCAGCAATTTTTATTTTATAGAAATCAAATTTATGGACCAATTATTACAATTTTACTCTTGGTTTTATTAATTTTATAAACTTTTATAATTTAATCCATACTAATTGTATATATAAAATGTTGACGAGAAGATATGGCTTTCACACTAATATGGTAAAAATCAATCATAATTATTCTTATATATCTCAACTGAATCCTAACATTCAACAATCTAACAAATACATTTAATGCTCTTATATAATTTTTAATATCAAAAGAAATGATAGCTAAGAATTGATTATTCAGTGTTTCATATTACACTACATAAGAAAAGGTATATTTGATTGTGTTTAAAATAAATATCATATTAAACTTAATTAATAAAACTTTTATACAATAATTACTTGGCTAATTTTGGTAGGCTGAATCACCCCACCATTAGACTTTTCCTATATTAAAATATGCAAGTATTCTTTGCCTCTTCCTTTTCTTGACCCAATTCTATAATGAGATAAAAGAGAAATTAATCACATGAATCAAGGAAAAATTAACCATACTAAATATATAATTTATGACTTAACTTGTAAGATTGGTAATTCCTATTTTTGTAAGCAAATATAGTTTTTTTTTATAAGGATATTTATAGTAGTAAATCCCTTTTTTATTTTTAAGGAATAAGCAAACAAAAACTCTTGATAATTAAGATATATATTATATGGGTTTATAATTAAGATATATATCATGCTAGAGCTGGGTTGGTCTCTAATTTCATTACAACCAAATCCAAATAAAAAATCTTCATTGTTGTTGTTGTTTGTTTTTTTAAAAAGAAAGTTGGTTTAGGTATTGTTTATTGGGGTCCAGTACTAGAGTATTGTCAGAGAAGACAAATTCTTTACTCATCTGAAGTTACATTAAAAAAAATTTACCATTAATATATCATTTTGAGCGCTCACAACAACCCTTCATTACCCGTACCTCAATATGTTAGCCCATCTTATGGTTAATTCCTATTTGTTATTAAGTCATTATAATTGGTGCATCTCTGTATTTATTTGTTCTTTTAGCAGTTTTTGTCGCTTTTGTCAAAAAAATAAAAATAAAAATAACGATCAAAGATTTTTTTTTTTTTTTGAAAAAATAAACAAACCACAACAGCCAAATAATCATTGTTGTGGGAGGGGGTTAAATCCTCAATGTTTCATTTGGGAGGAAAATGATACCTATTAAAAAAAGCACAAATTAAATTTTTTTCCCCAAATAAAAAGGATAATTTATGCTCATATGTCCATAATTTATAATACCCCTTTATTAAACTTTCCATTATATTATAAAATATATAAATGCAACTATTATTATAAACAAAATATCCCAACTAATAAATCATATGTGATAAGATAATAACAGTAGATAAGTCAGAGTGGATATATATGAGGATTTCAAGTCCTTTTCTCTCATTTAATGGTCCACAGTGGCTTATCAGTTATCAGTACCCATTTTAATTGGAATTCGACACATATTATGTTGCCGGTCACGTTTTTAACATGCTAAGGTTCCCCACCGTTGTCCCCCTTCCTTTTTTGAATATATATATATATTTTATATATATATATATATATAAATATATAATTTAAAATTTAAGTTAACCATAAAGTGCATTGTCTACGGACATTGACAAGAGGACAGAGTGATTCTAATAAATCTTAGCTCCAGATGTGGGTTTGCAATCCAAATCTCATGTTATAAGTAAAAGCTCATTAGTTAAACGATCATTTCGGATGATATTGTATTTATCATATTTGTAAATAAATAAAAAATAAGCATGCATTCTTCCTTTATCATCAAACTTAAATTTTAGGTTTATATCAGGAGTTTTTTTTTTCTCTCTAGATGATGGTGTGTGTTTCTTTTAACATGATTGTAAATATTTTTTCACGTAAAGTTTAAATTTAAGAAACTTCTATGAAACTTCTATGAAAGTTCTATGAAAGCGGGTATTTATGATTTTTGTCCAACCGACACTGAAATTGCACCAACTTCAATAACGAGAGCTTGAAAAAAAAATTATGTCTAGGGCCAATCCTGTAAAATCAATAAATAAAATACAAATATACATCATCTTTAATAGTAAAATAATTTTGGTGTTAGTTAACTGTTGTGCTTCATCAAAAGAGAAGATTTTTAACAGTGTCCCTTCTCTTATAATTGTAATCTGGATTCTCTCTTTACCCTTTTTAATTCTAATCTCACCTATCACTCTCAAGTTATTTTTTTTTTAATTATTTTTCATTGTCTGCGGAAATCTAGTAGGTGTCCGCATATGAAGTTAAATATATATATATTATTATATTTTTATCATAGGTAGACTTTTGCAAATAATATTTTTTGTCTTATTGTAAAAATAAAATAAAATACATGATAGTTATTGATTCCATTATTCTCTTACCAACCTTTTTAAAAGCAAGAAGATCTAAAACATTGAATCCAGGGATAAAATTGAAAATGAAATATCGATGTCCATATCAAAATAAAAATAGACAATTAAATATATATATCAATAATAATGTATATATAATGATAAAAGAAATCTCAAAAAATAATTTATGCCAACTATTTGGGGGGAGACCTGTTTGGGACAAAAAATGTCAAGAATGTCTTATGATATAAAATAAAAAAAATAAAAAATCTTGGATACATTCTGTTAGTGCAACCGCACTATTTATTAGTATGATTTGACACCTAGACCAAGTGACGTGGTAACTAAGGTGACAAAGTATAATTGATGATGTGACAAGCATGGTAACATGGCAAGAAGACTTGGAGTGCAAGACAAACATCTTGAAGATCTTGGTGGAGCTATTTTTAGTAAGTCTATAACATAGAGGCAAATATCTTGAAGATCATGGTGAAGCTATCTTAAAGATCTTGGTTGAGTTATTTTTGGCAATGCATTACAACTTGAAGACAAGATAATATCAAGACCATACTTAGAGAGATATGATTGAAGACTAAATATGGTGGAGCTTAATTAAAGAAAGATCTATTCATGGTGTGAATGAAGGAGATATGATTTGAAGAATCCTTGATGATTGAATTGATTGATTGAAGATGTATTGAAGGCAAGATTTGAGGACCAAACTTGGGTGAATTGAAGATCAAGTTTGGAGAATCTTTGAAGACCAAATTTAGGTGGATTGAAGACTAAGTTTGGCAAGTTTCATGGAAGACGCACAAGGACGTGCGCCCCTTGCGAGGGGACTGCATGATGAGGAACTGAGGAGGTAGGCTAGTTGCCGGCAGTCGGAACCAAATCGACTCGGACTAAGTATGACCGGGAGGTTGATGGGTCTTGAGGTCGTCCGCAACGTAACTAGAACTCAGTCAAGTTAGCAGTCAGGGCCATGTTGCAATTCATGTTACAACAAGAGTTGCAACAGCTAATTTCGGCAGGTTTTTAAATTAGTAACCGCGGAGATTCTAAAAGAGGTATGTGCTATATTTGAGACGTTGATGCGTTTATATAAGCTACCTTGCTCGTAGATTGTAAGTGTGACTCTTGAGTGACTCTTGGAGGAGAGTGTGTGAGCACCAAACAATCTAGAGAGGGTAGTGATCTTTATTGTTGAGAGTGTGAGTGACAAGTGTTTGTACTCATCTATTTTTACCTCTTTTAGTGAATTGTTTATCTCCGGGCTTGCCCCCCCAGACATAGGTGAGTGGACGCCGAACTGAGTTATTAACGTTGTGTGTCTCCTTGTGTTTGTTTGTGTGCTTTTTCTTTATTAGTTTATGTGAGACTTTTATGAGTGCTTAAGTGTTATCTAATACCCACAAACCACACCGGAGGAACTAACACATTCAAACATCCAAAACCAAACTAACAGCAACATAATCAATGAAATTGAAAGAGAGTTATTTCTCAACGACCATTCCATGGTACTCTGTTTCCCACTCTGTTTCTGTGCCACCAATGTCTCAAAAAAGCAGCTCAAGTACAACCACTAATTACACGCTGTTTCATGTCTATATTTATTTTCATAACATAAGATTAAAATACATTCAAATATATATATATATATATATATTATAATTATTTTGTGGAGAAAATTTTAATGATGGGCAGGGTAGTTAAAAACAGAGAGCGAAGAAAATGCTCTGTTTTGATAGCAGAAAAATTCAAAACTATGGGCAGGGCATACAGTTCCATCAGTGGTTTTGGTACCAATTCATGATTTCATTAAATGCACGTCAACTTCAACAATAATCATTAATTTCAATGCTTTCCTAATCACAGCTGAGTTGGATTTTTCACGAAGTTTCATGATATGTTAAACGAGCGAAAAAAAGCAAATAATAATCAAAATTAATACAGCTAAGAGAAAGTAGTTGGGTTGGCCATTAATGCAGTGATAAGATTAAACAATGGTACAATGATAAATAATCATGGGTGGAATGTAGAACTGTACAAGAGCTGGGTTATCCGTCTAAACGTGAAAATCTACTCGAAAATTAAAAAGACTTAGATAAATATATAAAATTCAATGGTTTAGCCATAAAATATATTTATTAATTAATTTTATATATACTTATATATAACATAGTAAAGTTTGAATTGTAATTGATTATTTATTAATTAGTTATATATATATTTATCTATTATTGATTATCATTAATTATAATGATTGAAATTTTACTTGTTGTAATTGAATAAAGATGTGCATTTAGTATTTTAATTTTAAAGTATTTTATAGAATAATATTTGATCATATTCACATATTTATATTATTGTTAAATTTTTTATAATTTATTTTTTATTTGATAAAAAATCTATTTTGACGGGTTTATGCAAGGACAGGTTATTCTGATAAAAATTAAAGCCAATATTTTTAATTAAAATCAGGTTTAAATAAATTTAAATTTTTAGTAATTATAGACTTAAACCGATCAGCCCCCATGAACAGGCATAGTGGAAAGAGAGGTGTAACTCAACTCAATAGAGGTTTACTTTGCAATGCTCAGTTAAAAAAAAAAAACACTTAGTTTAAAAAAAAATAAACCACGTGGATCCACGTGTAAATGGTTTTCTAAGTCACCGCTTATCAGCTATTTTGGCACGTGTAACTCAACCAAAATATCATCATGTCATGCAACTGTGCAAAGTGATCACGTCTCTAATCTTTTTCTATAAATACAGTTACTTTTCCGTAATCATAGCTCAAGTTCTGGTCCTTATTCATTGCCTTGAAATCCTCTTCTCCATTTGACCAAACCTTGGCTCTTGCTTTTCTTTGAGTTATCTCTTTTGTAGAAATTAAAGAATTCTTAGGAAAAGATTAAGGATGTTGGACAAGGGAGTTGCTCTGTCTTTGACTTCATTGAATCACATATCACTTGTGTGTAGATCAGTGGAGGAATCACTTGATTTCTATCAAAATGTTCTTGGTTTCTTCCCAATCAGGAGGCCTGGTTCTTTTGATTTTGATGGTGCATGGTAAGTTCTATATTCTTGAGAAAACATTAACTTTTTGGTTTTGGTTTTGGTTTTTGATATGAAAACAGAATTCATGCAGAATTATTTCTGTTGTAGGCTTTTCAACTATGGAATTGGCATCCATTTGTTGCAATCTGAAAATCCAGAGACCATGCCAGAGAAAACAGAGATCAATCCTAAAGATAATCATGTTTCCTTTCAGGTATATATGATGAATTCACTGTGAATGAACACATCCCATCTTTCCAAAATTTCAATTATTAATTAATTACTTGCTCTGTTTGTTTTCATTTCCTTTCCTTTCCTTTCCTTTTTAGTGTGAAAGCATGGCAGCAGTGGAAAATAAACTGAAGGAAATGGAGATCCACTACATACAGAGGAGAGTGGAAGAAGGTGGTATATTTGTAGATCAACTATTTTTCCATGATCCAGATGGTTTCATGATTGAAATTTGCAACTGTGACAACCTACCTGTGATTCCTCTTGCTGGTGACACAGTCAGGGTGTGCAAAACAGTCAGTTTACAGCAGAAACAACACCACCAACAGCAACAGAAGCCACAATGTCATCCTGCTTCCATTCAGATCATGGATGTAGTTTAATTAATTCATCTTTTATGTTCCTGTTCCTGTTCCTGTTCCTCTTCCTCTTCCTCTTCTTGTGTGCTTTCTTCTGGGGTGGTTGTTGTTGTTGTTCTTGTTGTTTGGTCATTTGATGATGATGATGATGATGTGATATAATGTACTACTTTCTTTTGCTTGGAATAAAGGTGGTGGAGAAGTGAAAGCTTCTTACTCTGTTTTCTTGTGACGTTTTTATGTGCTACTACTTTGGTTTTAGCGATGGTTGGTTGATGTAACTTGTTTATTTATTAACTTCGTGGGTTTGTGGAATACATCAATCAGATAATCAAATATATGAGTTTGTTATGTTATGTAGCAATTTCATACGGTCCATGATTAACGTCCTGTTCAATCAAAACTAGTAACAAAATCGAAGTACTCCAAAAGTGACGGTCAAAGATTAGAGATGCAGGGATTTTCCGCTTCCAAATTTTTGAGAGAGATATTTGTCATGGTCAATCTCCCATAATCGGACTTTATTTATACATATCAGTGGTAAGATAATAAGATATATATATTATGAGGCTTGTTACTGAAAGTCTAAAAATCTGAAACATTACTAATAAATACAAAAAAAAAAAAATTTTAAAACCCAAATATTTAACTTTTATAATCTAATATTCATATTAAATTTTTAAACAAATAAATAAATAATGATATGAGTTATTTTTATTCGACAAATCTTGCAAAGTTCTTGTAGAAGATCCTACAAGAACGAGGCAGGAAATGCCCTCCTCATCACCGTCCCCACAAAACAAAGATATTTTTCTCCGTTCTCCACCTCACGAGGGGTTATTTAGGAGATCCATGCTCTGACAGAGTAGGTCCCCACAAAACAAAAAAAAAACAAGGATTTTTCGTCACTCTTAACATTGACGTGTAAGATCTCGGTGTCTGTGATTTACAGCACAAACTACAACAACATCACCATCAAGAGTACAAATTACAGCAAAATGAATATGTTGTTTCTAGTACAAACTACAACAACCAACGGCCATCTGATTCCCTACAAGAACACCTCACCAATAGTACCGACTAGTAAATGAATCCCGCCCCCACTTGCTCCACTCTTTCACGATCTACCAACACATCTTGAAAATAAAAAAATAAAAAAATGTTATCTCACTGTTTATAAATTTACTGCATCATGACAAATACTGTTGTTCACCTTCAAAGACAACAAACATTCGCACTCTCTCATAAATAATAACTTCAACATCATGATGTTCTTACAAAATATCTTTTATAACTTATAACAAAAGTCACTGTCCACCACATGGAAAGAAAATGTAACATGAAATGAGTGAATGATAACTGAAGAAAAAAGGTCCACTGCTTGAATTCCTCCGCTGCTAATAAATAGTTGCTACTTTGGTATTTACAAGATGATTGCAGATGCATGAACTTGTTCTTCTCCTCCAGAAATATGTATATGTTTGAAAAGAATTAACAGTTGATACCGCATTGTCCGGCTGCAGCTGCCTTCTGAGATGGACCGGTGAACGGATCAATGCGCACCCACAACAACGAGAAGATGGAGGCAATAAGGAGAGACCAGACAATGACGATAGTCGGAGTCCTGTTCTGTCTGCCCAGGAGACCTTTGAGGAATGGATAGAGATGGACAATCACCCATATAGCGAAGAAGAGCTTGCCAAAAAGTGGCCCCCAAGACTGGTAGCCACTGTTGATAGCATAGGACACACCTGCAACTATCCCTACTATGTTGATCACAAGCACAGTGGTTGGAGGAATGAGAAGAGATGTCCATTTGAACACATAGAGCTCTGCGAAATCTCCATCTTCATCTGATGCCTTTGATGTCACAGTGAAATTGGTATCAATTCCTGCAAGCACCTTTAGCAGTCCTTGGAACACGGCGAAGAGATGGGCGGATGTGCCACCAATCACCCAGAACTGCTCATTCCTCCACCAGTCATCAATACCCACACCACTCCATCGGAGCTCCAAAATTCCAGTTGCAAAGATAGATGCAAAGAGCAGAATAAACCATATGCCAGCATAGTTGCTTATCTGCATGCATGACCACAAGCAGCAGATAAGTTCAGATAGTTCAGACAATGAAAGAATTAACGCTGTACTTCAGGCAATACATGTGGTATGAACTAAAGAGAAGTCACTGAACTATATCTTTGATCATCGACACATACTGGTAGATGAATAAAGGATGGTGATGAACTGTTACTGACCTCTGGGATAATGAATTTTCCAGTGAGAAGACATATGGCTGGAAGAACACAGTAGGCAACCAGCGGAATAGATGTAAGGGGATACACAATGGTGTTGATGTAAGCAAGCCTCTCAAGCAGCTTTAGCCTCCCACTGTAGCCATACCAAATGGGACAATGCCTACTGAGCAAGATCTCAATTGATCCCAAGGCCCATCGAAGCACTTGGTTAAGACGATCAGAAAGATTGATTGGGGCAGAACCCTTGAAAGCAGGACGAGGTGGCATGCAATAGATCGATATCCAACCTCGAGCATGCATTTTAAATCCAGTCAAGATATCTTCAGTAACGGAACCGTAAATCCAACCAATCTGGTGAAAAGAATTAAACAAAACAACTATCAGTACAATTAGTAACACCGCAACAAGTAATGAGATGATAGGTATTGAATGTTTCTCCAGCTAACCTCTTTTCCCCACTCAGTTTTATCCTCATACCCGCAGCTAATAACATGGATGGCCTCTTTCAGCAGGGAAGAGGGATTTGTTGATGGTGGTATGCCTCCCTGTTCCATGAAGGTTGATGCAATGAAAATGGGAGACTGACCAAATCGTTTTTCTAAACTCCTCTGAGACATAAGCAGTGACCTTTCATCCTCGTACCCTGAAAAAGCAAATGATGCAAGTGTTCGCCATTAGCTTAAAATTGTTTGTGCACAGAGGCTGAAGATAATGTGCATGCAGATACACAGCTTATGGCATATTAGAATGAGTACAGGGGGCAAATAAAAAAAAAAATCCATCTGTAAACCTGAAACCATTACATGTAAAGGCCAAATCAACAGGTTTAAAGCTATAAATATTTTTTTTTTTATTGTGCCAGATGGCATTTTGTCATTGAAAATAATTAAAACAAGGTACGCATACCCAATGATTAGGCAGATTATATAGAGCTAATATAACTTTTAATAAGTAAAACTCAAAGCAATATCTGTTGGTGTTGAGAGGTCTCAGTTGTGCCGATGATTTATATAGAGTAGCAAAAACATAACTCTTTCACCAAAACAGACTACCAAGAGAAGAAAAACAGATGCATGAGAACCCATACTTCATGTCTACTAAAAAATAACTAAAATCGCTGAAATTTGTTAATATAACTTACCCTCTACACCCTCTTCAATGTCTTCCATATTGAAGATAGGAATTGTGGATTCAGTTCTCTTAACAGCCCGTTTCTTGTCAATGTACTCCTTGCTCCCCTTTTTCCCCCTCTTTCTTGATCCACAACAGCTCTTAAAAACTATGTTTGGTTCCAAGTCGGCCTCAGTCAAGACAGGATCATATCCGTAAAGGGCTTGCCTATTGAAACAGCAACCTGTTCCCACGTACACAGGGCCTTGGATGCCATCCAAACCTTTCAAGTTGATCTGCAGAACATCACCGTGATAAGCTAAAATCCTGCCAAAGAAGAGAGTATGCAAAATATAGAAGAGGATTTTCTTACATCAAAAAAGACAATATTGCGATTGGCATATCGATCATGCAAGTCAATGCCATCAAATCTCTGTGGAAACTGAACATAACATGTCTTTTTTCCAAGGGCTGGATCCATCATGAAACACATTGCTTCCCGAAGAGCTTTGCTGTTATTGAAATAATGATCACAATCCACATTCAGAAGATAGGCGCCGTTGGTTAAGACAGCAGATACACGAATCTGGCAAGCAGAATTCATGACAGATCAAACCACATATTATTAGCACATGCTTATGTACAAGACATGCATAATTGCATAAGAATAAAAAACAGATACAGACCAAAGCATTCATTGCACCGGCTTTCTTGTGATGCTGGAAACCTGGTCTTTTCTCACGAGAAACATAAACAAGCCGAGGAAGTTCATTGCCATCAACATCCAGCCCTCCGCTGTTCCCCAAGAAAACCTGTTTCCCCAACAAATATGAAACATCATTGATAAATGGCATGAAACGATGCAAGTGTTGCTGTTCTATCAGAAGCATAAGATATACCTGAATCATGCCAGGGTGGTCTCTTGGGTTGTTTCCAGGCCAAGGAGTGCCGTCCTGCATGGTCCAACCTTCTTCTGGCATTTTTTGTGCTTTGGCAACAAGTGCATTTATTCGTACTTTGAACTCTTCATACTCCCTCTGAAATAAACAGTTTAAGAGTTAATGTGTACTCAGATTCTTTATCAAGTACTTAGCAATACACAATGATGGATATAAACCTCACACATACCTTCATTGCACGCCGCTCTTTCACAAAAGAGGGCTGGATTTTGTCCTTCAAGTAATCTATTTTCTGAGCAAAATAAAACTCTGGAGCCCTAGGTTCAATATTATGTTTCTTGCAGAAAGGGACCCACTTTCTAGCAAATTCAGAAGTCTCACATAGGGCTTCAAATGTCAGCATTGCTGACCCATCATCAGAAACATAGCATGAGACTTTATCAACTGGGTAGTCCACAGAAAGAATAGACAGTACAGTGTTGGCAGTGATTAGGGGAGGTTCTTTGAGAGGATCCACAGTACTGACAAAGATATCAATAGGAGCTAGCTGTGAAGGTTCTCCTTCTCTGTCATACCTGTTAGATGTATTGAATGAATTAGCAAGACAAACTACCACAAAAGCTAAAGGCATGACAAGACATACTCCAAAAGAAACATGAATGCACAAAGCTACGACTAACCTCAATGCAAGCCTCTCAAGATACGTTTCACGGTTGATTGGATACCACTTTGGGAACTGATCCAGGAGCCAAGACAAAGCAAACCATATCTCACATATGACAGATGTTAGCCACAGAGGGTAGGCATCTGAAACTGGATGAGTGACACGGTACTGGAAGAAGAAACACAGAATGATAAGCCGAAGGATGATCACCACTCGGTAAAGGTTAAGTTGGTTAGAAGGAATAGGCACTGTGCGATTCAAAGGTTGGCGAGCATCATCAGACCTGCCAGAATGGTGACAAAAGGTTAACTTGATAGAAATTCACGTTGAGAATCTCATGTGTGAAGCACTTCACTGAAAATGCACCAAGGTAGAACAGAAATATGGAAACATCACACAGTGCCTAGAATATAAAGTTACAGGACATACATTTGCAGATCTTCTCCATTTGAACCTGTTCCTTCTGCATCTCCTTTCCCATCAGTATATTTGTTGGTCACCTGCACCATGTTCTTTTCCTGCTTAAGTTTCCAACCTTCAACTCTTTCCTTCCAGTCAACACTTCCAAGGCCATATGTGTTCAAGTCCTTTGAGGGATCTACTATTCTCACAGGAACTGTCATAGTATCCACATAAAAAATTTAAGACAATTGAGGATGAATCTTGTTAGTGATTCACAGTATTGAAAGTTATGAGTAGCTTCACTTGAAGTGTCATTCCAGTTCAAACAAGATTGTGTACCTGGTTGGCTGGGATCGACATAAGAGAGTGAATGGCCACGCCTCTCACCAGAACCTAAAGGACCTGACTGACTGCGAATAGACTGACGATCAGGACTAGCATCAGGTATTTCACCAGAAACCTGAAATTATATAGTATGCAGGACATTATTGTATCGGTTATGGAAAAACAAGAATAAAAAGCAAGAAGACAATCAATTGTTGCATGTAAGTTTACTACAAATAGCAGAATCCTGCAGATAGCACCTAGTTAGAGGTATATAACTTGAAAACAATTCACTTGTTTTCTCCTACCTGAGGCCCATTTGTCAGACGCGGTATTCTGTGAGATTCATGCCTAGAAGATGAAGACAAATCAACATCTTCCCCAAGGCCTTGGGATTGCCACTTGCGTGCAGCCTTGCCATTGCCTTCATGACTGAATTCATTATCGAGGTCATCAGTATCTTCCTCATCATCATCCCCATCGACCCTAGGACTCCCTGAAGCTCAAGGTAGAGAATATGTTAGTTAGAGGTAAGAGTTCCAAAGAACAAAGTCACTGACAATGATATAGTACATAAAAGGCTCACGTAGGAAGAAAACATCTTGGGAAGTGCAATTGACTAAATTTAAATATTAAAAAAATAAAATAAACTGTAAACTGAGGAAGAAGTGTACCTTTATGTCTCTTATACCTAGTCTTGCACTGAGGGCAAGACTGATTACCATCTTTCCTCTCATACTCATAGCAAGGCCGACAAACAGGGAAAGCACACTCATTGCAAGCTACAAAAACATCTCCTGTGGCAGTAAGCCCAACAGTATCACCACAAATCTGACAGATCTGGCCATTCATGTTTTTCAGCGGTTTTGGCTGTGTGAACAACGTTAATGAAGTTAAGATTTGTGAATTCAACATGGCTAAAACAAAGCATTCTTCACACAATGACCATGTTTTTGCTTGATTATTGATTGTGCAAAAATATAGATTAAACTTGACAGGAACCAACATACATATGAAGGCTCAACCAGATAACTGGAACATCTAAACATGAGATAACTATGCTGCATTTCACTTCTCAACACTTACATTACATTGCATCATATCTTCAATTTAATGTTCCAAATTATGTTCATGCAAAAATTAATATGACATAGTGAAACTAGTATTCAAGTGAATGAACACGCATTTGGATTTAGACAGCAGATGCAAAACAAAGAACTGATGTGACAACTAATAATTTACAAAATAAAAAAGTTTTTTTTCCTACAACTACTGGACTCCAAAGTCCAAACACATACAAAAGGATTTGATTCAGTGAAAAAACAACGAAAGCCTAGCAAAAAAAGAGTAACATGATCCATGCAAAAGGAAAAAAAATATATATTTAAGATGTCAACTTCTGTATAAACAATCAACAGTACCACGTCTGCGGTCTGCATCAAACAACCAGAAATGACTAAGAAAACACAAACTAATATAAAATGTCAAAAGCTGATAATAAGGGTTCAGCAAAGATGGTAGAAAACTAAAAAATTCCACCAGCGTTCAAACAAAGATGTAGCTTTCCTAACTTCAAACTTGGAACAAAAAAGAAATCCATCACAGGAATCCAAACAAAAAGCATCGATTATTTCAAGAACACTGAAATGCAGCTTATTTTACAAACTTCAACAACCCTGAACACATATGCTATAACTAATCAAGACCCAAGACTCTCAACAACAATTGAAACTATGTTCATATGCACCCCACTAAAAAACAGAATAGTGATCCTGACCAGATCTTCACCATCCAGGAAGGAAAATTGTTAGATTTCCATGATTTCCGACCATTCCAATCATGAAGAACTAGTTCAAAATCAATGCTCAGTCAGATCAAGTCAACCACCAATGAATCCAATCACTTAACACAGAAAAAAAAGGGGAAAAAAGGGAGAATTTTCTTCTCAAAATTTTCCAAAATTCAGGCAACTTGAGAGAAACCAACGAACACCCATTCTAAGATTTCAACAAAAAAAATCACAAATCAAGCACAGCCAAATCCATCAAACAAAACTAAACAGCAAAGGCAGAAACCAAAGATTGAAACTTTATTCATTGAAATCCAAATGGGGATCGAGATGCACTCACCCCACCATCCCCTTCGTGGCGAATCAACACCAGCTCGTTCCTCTTGTGAGATCCCGCAACCATCCCCGCATTCGCCTCCATGACCTCCAAAAACTATACTTTTTCTCCCAAATTTCCCACAATCCCACCAAAATCTTCAAAACAACATCAAAATATATGCCCTAAAGGGAAAGATCTCTCCTTTCTCAGCAAGAATGGATGAAAATCCAGAGCTGAAGATCTGAAGAGCTCTCTCCCTCGCCTTTGCCTCTCCGCTCACTCTTCCCTTCTTTCCTTTGCTCAACTAATACTGCTTACTATAACTATTTCTTTAAAAAAAAAAATTATATCAATATTTGTTACCGGCTGGGCCGGTAACCAGTGAAACACTTCCCGAACTCATCATCAGAGCCGTTGGATAGAGATGAGATGGTCAGGATCGTTTAATCAAAGGTCCGCAAGCGGTCGTTGCAACGTCTGGGAGCACTAGCGTCGTTGTCCTGTGGGCTGTTCACAGGCTGTCACCAGTCGGTGACCGGCAGTAGCCGGTCACATGTGATGACGTCGGCGCCGAATAGGACAAGTACTGCAATGGATCTGTCGGTGGACTCAATCCCCTCTCGGCAAAAGCCCTCCCGACTTCACTTTATTACAATATTGCCATTTTCCCTTAAAAAAATAATAATTATTTATTTATTATTGTACAATTATATCATGCCTAATATCATATTCTTGGGATTTTATATATTTAGATGAAATTAAAATTATTATATATATTTAGGTGAAATTTAAATTTTCTAGCCCCATTACTAAAATAGATGTCTTCCCCAAATAATAAATAGACTATGAATGAATGATCTAATTGGTGATTATTTTTAAAAAATTACTTCGAACTTATATTTTCATACAGTTATGAGTCACCTAATTATTTTTAGTAATTCAATATGATTTATTCTTGTGTTTTCATGTCGAGTTATGTATTTTTTTTTTGGTATTACATTTCCAATATATGTATTTACAAATGTTACATTCTAATACATTTTCCCGAGTATATTCATTTCATTTTTTTTAAAAAAAAGAGTGTGTATATATATATATATATATACATATATAATTGGTTGGAGGCATGGCCATTTGTTGGAGCATCACTTTCGGCCTTGTAGAACACGTTAATATAATGAGTGGTTTGATTATTCCTTATATATATATATATATATATATATATATATATAAATGTTTGGTAGGTCAAATGAGAACTTCCTCAATTTATTCTACATAAATTTAAATTGATATATATGTTTTTCGCAAAATTATGAATTTAATTTACATCAATTCCAATCTATTTGATTCATATATATCTAATATATATCTAATTTTCATGTGTTGTTGAATGTTAAATTTGAATTTTATTGACAGGGTATTAATAAAATTATAAATAAAAATTAAAAAATCAATTATATTTACACACAAATATAATTATACCTTTGTTGGTTGTCTTTTCCTCGTAATATTTTTAATATATCTTAAAAGATAAATGGTTTTAAGTATATGAAAAATAAAATAAAGTATTAAAAATAGCCATAGTTTTATGTAATATTATCATTGTGCAGACAATGTCATCGTACTTGACCTTGTAATGTTTAGCGCATTACACACTGTAGCTAATATGTAAGACTATTGTATAGTCATTAGATTTGAATATAACATCTGATCTATGGACGTTTTTAAATTTGTTATCTAAAGACGTTTGCATATGGCTCAATCTCTGTAAATATATATATATATATATATATATATATATATATATATATATATATATATATATATTTAATTTTCTTTGCTGATGGACCTTCGTTATCAATTGTATGTCCAAGGCCCAAGGGCTAGGCCCAGCCCAATTTTGATGTGGCAGTGGCAAGGGGTAACACAAAGATTTAGATCATGTGTTTTTTTAAATTTTTTTTTTTTTAAAAGTTCATATTCTTTTAAAAAAAACTCAAACAAAAATACGACATATAAGTCCCTTTATGTTCAAATAACAATAAAGCAACATATACATAATTTTCGCAAAAAAGAAAAAGAAAAAGAAAAAGGAAAAAAATACTTATTGGAAGCTTTATTTTGACATTGCTTTTCATAGCATGATGTTTATTTCAATTTTATGCCATGTTTTTGTTTTTCTTTAATATGTATTAATAATGATATCCAATAAATATAAATAAATCAACATAAATAAACTAACAAATAAAAGATATATTAAAGCATTCTATTTATATTTCGACCATTCATGCATGAAAAAAATAAAGAAGAAATCAAATTTTAAGTGGTGATGATCTCACTGATAGTTCTTTTATGACTATATATATTATGATAGTGGACAAATCACATATATTAAAGCACAGTGAATTTCTAATTTTATTCATTTAGTTCTTTTTCCCTTTTTTTATTTGTTTTTTTTAAAAAAATATGACCCCATGCACATATTATTTGTTTAGGAATGGGGGCACCCACCCAAAATATAATTCTAATTTAAGCTGATTTAAAATTCTCAAATTCAAACATGCATTATAATTTTTATTTAAATTCCTAAACTCTTCCCATTTCAAACCTGTCTTGAATCCATTAAATTATTCATTTAATAATTATATTAGAAAAAGTTAAATCATATTCCTTTTTTAATTAATAATGATTTACTTCAAATAATCATGTAGTCATGATCTTTACGAAGTTTAATATATTAATAAAAAAATAAAAATTAACTAAATAATTTTTCTTACATTAATAAAAAAAATTAAATTATTGAACATGTGTTAATATTATGATTGTATCTATTTATACAATTTGAAATACAAAATCAACATAAAACTTCTAAAATTTACAAATCATATTTACAAAATAAAATCACAATATTTCACTTTATAGTGTTGGAAAACTCATAAATATTATGATATAAAAGTACAAAGTAAGGTAATAAATTTTTTTATCTTGCTAATAAATTCATGATTTATCCGTTTTATTTTTAAAAAAAAATACTAAAATAAATATAACAAACAAAAAACTAATGTTTACAAATATATCAAAAATTGAAAATTAAAAAATACTCACTATCCAACCAAACCTTAGTCACCACCACCACCATCACCTCCATCATCAAGGTCCCTCATCTCGGCGCTTTGCCAGATTGGTGATTTCAATAATGCAAGATCTCCTCTTGAGCAAATGGAGCTTCTTGGAGCTCGGTGCTCGCCGGATACTTACACTTATACGATCCTCATTGGGTACCGGAGAAGCATGGAGACAGGGTGCCAGCTGATTTCAAGAATTTTTTTTTTTTTAAACCTATGCTGACTAGGAGAGAGATTATTTTACCACATGGATCGTGTGAGGCATTAGTGTAATCTAGTAGTGCTATATAGCATTACTCATTTTGAATAAGCTTGAACCTTTAAAGTACTAATGTAAAAGTTAGAAGAAAGTAAATGTTCAAATTAAACAAATATGGAAAAAACAAACCTTTTAAATAATAATATTAATTAATCAAGTATTATAAACATATGTGTGTGTGTGAATTTTTACGTCCAATCTTATATTATTTTTTTAATAAATAAAAATAATATTTTATCTCTAATAAAAATAAATTTAAATAAATTTTAAAAATATTATTTTTTTAAAAAAAGTAGTTGTCTACTCAAAAGTCAGGTTTTCGAATGCCCAACTTTTACTTTGATTCCTTAACAAAATGAAAAAAAATAAAAAAAATTTCCGACTTACTAAAGTATAAATATAATTGGGAAAATGACAGCCATTTTGGTCAATAGCCAATTACTCTCAAGCTTTTATTAATTAGAAAGTGATTTTGCTTTCCATGTGATGTGAGTCCAACACAACAATATTCAAGACAAAAAAAACTTGTGACTTCTTCTCCAAGAAAATTAAATCATTCATGAAAAAGAGAAGTTTTTTTTTTTTTAAAAAAAAAAAGATATATTGAGGCTAATAATTAAAAACATGAATATAAAAATCTCAATTATCAGTTTTTTCATTTTTTTATTTTTTAACGGGTGACAAATATTTTATTTAAGAGATTGTTAAAGAGATAAATAAGTATAAAAGTGCACAAATTATTATGGCTTATAAATCTCTTTACTTTATAATTTTGAAAGTATAAAATTACTGTTTTTTCCATAAAAGACTTACACCTAAAACTATGAACAGTATATAAATAGTATTTGACTCAAGATGTACAGTGCATAAACAATATAGAAACAATACTATTAAGTAAATTTATATTTTTGTGTCATACCATTAGGCTATCCAATAATTAATATTATTAATTACATATATGTTAATGATATTATTGGAAAGATTCGAACCCATTTTTTATTATTTAACAAAAGAAAAGAAAAAACTTATAAATGACAGATATGTTAATAATTTTGTTTTTTAAATAATAAAAAATAAATAAAAAATTGGAATAAAATGAAAGAAAATTAATGGCAGTGCTTCAATCACGGAGCTATATTGGAATAGTGAAGAAAGCCATGCAAGAGATCACCAGCTTCGTGCTTAGGGTTTCCGAAACCTTTGGATTATTAGGGTTTCGGAATTCCTTTCCACGAAACCCTAGATTTCTTTTTTTTATTACCATTAACATCGTTGACTGAAAATTCACGTCTTTCGTGAAGCTTTGAAAGTTCCCTCTCTTTAATCGCGATGGCGCTCTGTTTCTAAGAAAGGGAACCTTTGGACCCTCCGTCCAATCCTTGCGTCCCAAGGAATCGCCATTGTCGCTAGTGGTTGATGCTCTTGTCCGCCCTATATATATATATATATATATTGATCACAGTTGCTTCCATTATATCTTCACTGACGAGCAGCTGAAAAAGAGCCAGCAGTGAAAAATCACCACAAAAATCAGTCAAAGATGGTGGCTTTTCAATCCTCAGTTCATGTTTTTCTTGCAAAATTGCAGTCTTTCCGGTTTGAGATCTTGAGACCAGTGTTTCTTCATGGTTTCTTTGGTTTTTGCCACGTTTTCGTATTGCTTGCTCTGTTGCTGCTCTGGCTTCGTCGCAAGTTTAAAGGTGCGAACTTTAATCGGCGCTTGTCGCGAAACAGTCGGTCTTTGTATCACAAGATTGCTGTTTTCACTTGTTTGTTTCTCGGCCTGCTGAATCTCTTCTTCTGCGTATATGACTACTTTTGGTTCGAGTTTGATGTGTGGAACGATGGTCATTGGGTTACTCTTCTGGATTTAGCTGGTAGAACTCTTGCATGGTTCGCAGTCTCTTCTTCCTTGCACTCTGAGTTCATCCATGCTGGCCGGAAGAAATTCTCTCTCTTGTTGAGGCTTTGGTGCGGTTTATTCTTGATTCTTTCTCTTTCTTTGCTTGTCATTGACTTTGCTTATTTTAGAAGAGCTGGTGTTCTTGAAACATATGATTTGGTTCTGGATTCTGGTTCTCTTTTGTTCGGTTTGATCCTCAACTATGTCCTCTTCTCGTGGAAGAGGAATGAAGATGAAGAAGAAGAAAAAGAAGAAGATGAGGAGAACACTCACCTAAGGGAGCCTCTTTTAGATGCCAACACTCAGAACACAACTGCAGACATTGGCAATGTGTCTCTGTTCGCAAACGCTGGGCTTCTTAGCATCCTCACCTTCTCTTGGATGGGTCCTTTGCTCGCCGTTGGTCATAAAAAGACTTTAGACCTTGAAGATGTACCGAAGCTCGCTGATTATGATACTGTTCATGGTGTCTTTCCCATCTTCAAGAGGAGGCTTGAATCTTATGTCACCACGGATGACAATGCTGGTGGCAAGAATAGCAACAAAATCACCACATTCAAATTGGCCAAAGCGTTGATCTTCTCCGTGTGGGAACAATTCCTCTTGACAGGCTTGTATGCACTGGTGTACACTGGAGCTACTTATGTAGGTCCTTATCTTATTGATTTCTTTGTTCAATACCTCAACGGCGACCGGAAATTTGCTAATGAAGGGTATTACTTGGTTGCGGCATTCATTGTTGCCAAGCTTCTTGAGTGCCTCTCTCAGAGGCACTGGTTTTTCAGATTGCAAGAGGCTGGGATAAGGATGAGGTCCTCTCTCGTGGCGATTATCTACCGAAAAGGCCTTG
The DNA here is from genome assembly GCF_009730915.1 of Dioscorea cayenensis subsp. rotundata. Taxonomy (NCBI): domain Eukaryota; kingdom Viridiplantae; phylum Streptophyta; class Magnoliopsida; order Dioscoreales; family Dioscoreaceae; genus Dioscorea; species Dioscorea cayenensis. Next base: position 21,971,754 of record NC_052487.1, on the reverse strand, counting down.
CTCTGTCCAGTAGCTCACGGCAGAGCCGAACCAGTGGGGAGATCATCAACATAATGTCTGTTGATGCTGAGAGGATATCACTCTTCAGTTGGTACATGCATGATCTTTGGATGGTGCCAATCCAGGTAGCACTGGCCTTGTTGATCTTGTATGCAAGTCTGGGACTTGCTTCATTTGCTGCTTTGGGAGCCACCATTGTTGTCATGTTGTTGAATGTTCCACTGGGGAAGATGCAAGAGAAGTACCAGGAGAAGTTGATGGAGTCCAAAGACATCAGGATGAAAGCCACTTCAGAGATCTTGAGGAACATGAGAATTCTCAAGCTTCAAGGCTGGGAGATGAAGTTCTTGTCCAAAATTGTTGATCTTCGAAAGAATGAGACAAACTGGTTGAAGAAGTATGTTTACACATCCGCTTTGACTACATTTGTGTTCTGGGGTGCTCCTACGTTTGTTGCTGTGGTGACTTTTGGAGCCTGCATGATAATGGGAATACCATTAGAGTCAGGGAAGGTTCTATCAGCTCTTGCAACATTCAGGGTGCTGCAAGAGCCCATTTATAACCTCCCTGATACGATTTCAATGGTTATTCAGACCAAGGTGTCTCTTGATAGGATATCGTCATTTCTATGCCTCCAAGATTTGGAGCCAGATGTTGTGCACAGACTCCCTCCAGGCAGTTCTGAGGTTGCCATTGAAGTAACTAATGGGTGTTTCTCCTGGGAGCTCACTTCAGAGAATCCTACTCTGAAAGATTTGAACTTTCAAGTGTTGCAAGGCATGAGGGTGGCTGTTTGTGGAACTGTTGGCTCTGGTAAATCCAGCTTGCTCTCTTGCATTTTAGGCGAAGTACCAAAAGTATCTGGAACAGTTAAATTATGCGGGACGACAGCTTATGTTGCTCAATCCCCATGGATTCAGAGTGGAAAGATTCAAGATAATATTCTATTCGGACAGGAAATGGACAGGGAGAAGTATGACAGTATTCTTGAAGCATGTTCATTGAAGAAGGATTTGGAGATTCTTCCATTTGGGGACCAGACTGTTATTGGAGAGAGAGGAATCAATTTGAGTGGAGGCCAGAAGCAAAGAGTTCAGATTGCCCGTGCTTTATACCATGATGCTGATATTTTCCTGTTTGATGATCCATTTAGTGCAGTTGATGCTCATACGGGTTCACACTTGTTTAAGGTATTTGCTACTCGCTAATTCTTTATTTTGAGAAAGTAGAATCTAACATTTAGTTTTTCACTTGTTATTGATATGTTTGCGTTATTGCTTGTTGTAACCAATCCCTGTGCTGATACCAGGAATGCTTGCTTGGACTTTTGAGGTCAAAAACTGTGGTCTATGTCACCCACCAAGTGGAGTTTTTACCTTCTGCTGATCTTATACTGGTAACTCTTAGTTCCTTGTTTCGTCATTAGATTACCTCTTTCAGATGCAAGCTCTCATGGCTGCATTTTACATTTGCTTTGTGCTTTTTTGCCAGGTTATGAAAGATGGAAGGATCACACAAGCAGGCAAGTATAATGATATACTTAGCTCAGGAACAGACTTCATGGAACTGGTCGGTGCTCATCAGGACGCACTGGCCTCACTGGATTCAGTGGAACTTGCTACTGACACTCCAACCAATGGCACTGGAGATAGTTCATGCAGCAAAGATAATGACAAACATGCAGAAGATGAACAAAAAGGTAAAACGGATGAAGCAGTAGATCAGAAGGGACAGCTTGTTCAAGATGAGGAAAGGGAAAAAGGCAGCGTCAGCTTTTCTGTCTACTGGAAATACATTACAATGGCTTACAAAGGAGCTTTTGTGCCTCTAATATTGTTGGCTCAGATTCTCTTCCAAGTCCTTCAAATCGGTAGTAATTACTGGATGGCCTGGGCTGCACCTACTTCTGCAGATGTTGAACCTCCTGTGAGTAGCTCAATGCTTATCTATGTTTTTGTGGCATTGGCAATTGGAAGCTCCTTTTGTATTCTTGTGAGGGCTGTGCTTCTTGTTACTGCGGGATATAAGACAGCAACATTGATGTTCGACAAAATGCATAATTGCATTTTCCGGGCTCCTATGTCGTTCTTTGATTCTACTCCAACCGGACGCATACTGAATAGGGTGAGAGAAGTTCACCAAATTTTCTTCTTTTGAAGGCCTTGTATGGGTCTTTTCTGTATGAGCATTTACCAATTATTCTTTTGCAGGCATCAACAGATCAAAGTGAAGTGGACACTGGCATTCCTCTCCAACTTGGTTCATTCGCCTTTGCTATCATACAGCTGCTTGGAATCATTGCAGTTATGTCACAGGTCGGATGGCAGATCATTCTTATTTTTATTCCCGTGATCGGCGTTTCCTTTTGGTACCAGGTAATCATCCTTTATGTGCCATTTTTCTTGAACATTTTGACTAATGATTTAATTGGTTCTCCTTTGCAACATTTGTGTTCTTATTTGACTTGGCCTTTTTCTTCTTCTTTAGAGATACTACATAGATTCTGCAAGGGAGTTAGCAAGGTTAGTCGGTGTGTGCAAAGCTCCCATCATACAACATTTTGCAGAATCCTTGTCTGGATCAACAACAGTTAGAAGCTTTAATCAGGAATCAAGATTTGAAGGAACTAATTTCCAGCTTGTGGACAAATTTTCTCGGCCGAAATTTCATAATGCTGGTGCAATGGAATGGCTCTGCTTTCGTCTTGATATGCTGTCATCCATAACATTTGCCTTCTCCTTGTTGTTCTTGATCTCTGTACCAGTAGGTTTCATTGATCCAGGTAATCATTTTTAATCAATTTCTAAATTATATCCTTCAGATTTCACTAAGCTATTAGTCTCACATCATTCAATGTTCCTTAATCTGTTTTAAGGTCTCGCTGGGCTAGCGGTTACATATGGACTTAATTTGAACATGCTGCAAGCCTGGGTTATATGGAATCTTTGCAATCTCGAAAACAAGATCATATCAGTGGAGAGAATATTTCAGTATATGAGCATCCCTAGTGAACCACCTCTTACTACTGACTCAGAATCAATCACACTTGATTGCAAATGGCCATCAGAAGGAGAAATAATCCTTAATGACCTTCAGGTACTCTCCCAGTTTCATTTGTTTACTGCACTTATTAGATACTTCAATACTAATGAATTACTAAATACAGGTTCGATATGCTCCTCACATGCCTTTTGTTCTGAGGGGTGTCACATGCACATTTACGGGCGGTACGAAGACTGGCATTGTAGGAAGAACAGGCAGTGGAAAATCTACTCTAATTCAGACACTCTTCCGTATCATCGATCCTACTGTTGGTCAAATATTCATAGACAACATTGATATCTCAACCATTGGACTTCATGATTTGAGGTCTAGATTAAGCATCATCCCACAAGACCCGACTATGTTTGGTGGCACAATTCGTAGCAATCTTGATCCACTTGAAGAATACACAGATGATCAGATTTGGGAGGTGCGCTCATTTTCCCTTTTTTCCATTATATGTCTGGATTAGATGATGCCTCTGAATTATGAGTTCTAATTGTCCTTTGTTTCTCTGTTTTATTTTAGGCATTGGATTGTTGTCAGCTAGGAGATGAAGTTAGGAAGAAAGAGCTAAAGCTAGACTCTCCTGGTATGACATTTTACTTAAATAGTTCTTTTTTCATTTCATAATTTTGACGGTGAATGTGACATGGGAACAATGAATATGGATTACAGTGACCGAAAACGGTGAGAATTGGAGCGTTGGTCAGCGTCAATTGGTATGTCTAGGAAGAGTGCTTCTGAAAAAGAGTAAGATCTTGGTCCTGGATGAAGCCACTGCTTCCGTCGACACAGCCACAGACAGCCTGATTCAGAAAACCATCAGGCATCAATTTGCCGACTCTACAGTTATTACAATCGCTCATCGAATAACATCAGTTCTCGATAGTGATATGGTTTTGCTTCTCGATCATGGTTTGTCCTACTTGACTCTACTTCCGAATATGTTTGAGGCACATTATTTCTGACACTTTATTTATTTATTTATTTATTTATTTTGTGAACAGGACTGATTGCTGAGCATGACTCTCCAGCTAAATTATTAGAGGACAAATCATCTTTGTTTGCAAAACTAGTATCCGAGTATACTATAAGATCTAGCTCCAGTTATGACAACTAAATGATCCATCTTTCAGAGAATGAACTACGGTCTAACCTCGATGATGATGCCGAAAATTTCATAAGCATGCATGAATTTGCTTTCTGATTGGGAGTATGTACTGAAGCTTTCTTTGTGACTGCTTTGCCCAGGAATTGGAAGCAAGATCAGTGGAGTCTGAAATATTTCGCCTCTTTGTAATGTAATGTTGATGTAGTTATAATATTCCGACACTTTGCGAAGTTATTAATTAAATAAGCGATAAATGTAATTTTCCAACAGCCTTCCTTTCTGCCAAACAATGGTTATTTATAATTTTATAATAGTTGTATGTATTCAGAGAATAAGTTCTTCGTCGAACCATTCAGATTCAGATTTCAGAGAGAAAAAGAAAAACTAATACAATGTTTGACCATTTATTTCACGAGAAAGCTAAAAGACTAAACATCTCCATCTTTAAAAAATCTACAACAATTGCACAATCTAAAAGAAAGAATCTGTCAATCAGTGCCTAGATGTATATGCTTTGACAAGCTTTGCAAAATCAGAAGATTCATCTTGCAACAAAGTTGATGGAGATCCATATTCGGCAACATGTCCTGATGAGAAAACATACAAATGAACACAATGAATTGCATCAGAGCATTGGTTGATCCATGGTTTTGTATAAAAAGAAAGAAGTAGCCAAATAATTGAAACCAACCATTATCAAGAAGCAATACGTTATCGCTGTCCAGGACCGACGCAATGCGATGCGCTATTGTGATGACAGTAGCTTCACAAAAATGCATCCTTAGTGTTCTTTGAATTAGTACATCAGTTGCAGTATCTACTGAAGCTGTAGCTTCATCGAGGGCTAAGATTTTGTTTTTCCTCAGTAAAACTCTACCTAGACAAACTAGTTGCCTCTGACCGACACTCCAATTTTCTCCATTTTCTTTTACTGCAGATATATAACACAAAGTTCAGCTCTGAATAATGCATGTAAAAAGAGCTTGAAATTAAAAAAAAAACAAATACATAACTAAATAAAACAAACCTGGAGAGTCAAGTTTCTTCTCTTTCCTCTGAATTTCATCTCCGAGTTGGCACTTGTCCAGAACCTTGAAAAACAAAAATGCAAGTCCATCAAGACAAACCAATGATCAGGATGTATGAAGTTATATATGTACTCACATACCTCCCATATCTGTTCGTCATTGTACTCTTCGAGTGGATCAAGGTTGCTACGCATTGTTCCCTCGAACATAGTTGGGTCTTGTGGTATAATGCTAAGTCTGGACCTTAAATCAAGAAGACCGATAGTAGATATATCAATGCCATCTATAAGAACTTCACCTGAAGTTGGTTCGATAATGCGGAAAAGCGCTTGTATAAGAGTAGATTTGCCACTGCCTGTTCTCCCTACAATTCCAGTTTTTGTTCCTCCAGGAAATCGGCATGTTATGCCTCTCAAAACAAGAGGCAAATGTTGAGCGTACCCGATCTAAATCCATCAAATACATACACAAAATACAGCACATGTGATAGAACTCTCAGGTTTAATTCATAAGTTCTTGGGCACTAAGTATTACCTGCAGATCCCTGATGATGACTTCCCCGCAATTTGGCCAATTTTGGGGTGGTTGGTTAGCTTCAACTACGAGAGGAGGCTCACTAGGAATGTGAGTGTACTGAAATATCCGTTCGACAGATATAATTTTATTTTCAAGATTGCAGGTATTCCACACAACCAATGCCAACAGAGAACTCAAAGACAACCCATATGTCACTGCTAAACCTGCAACACCTGCAGATGAAAGTCCATGCACGTCGGCACTTAGTATATGAATTGGCAGTTACTTTAGTTGAAAAATGTGAATTACTGTACCAGGGTTGATTGCCGCGGGAGGAATAAGAATTAAGAAAGCTAGAGAAAAGGCGAATACCAAGGAAGATAGGATATCCAAATGGAAACACAACCACTCCATTACAGCAAAATTATGAAATTTGGGTCGCATATAAGCATCAATCAGCTGGGTACTAGTTAATAAAAATCTTGATTCTTCATTAAAACTCCTAATTGTTGTCAAACCTGATATTGTTTCAGCAAAGTGTTGTATGACAGGAGCATTTCTCACTCCCACTAACCTGGTTAATTCTCTTGCAGTAGCAATGTAAAATTGCTGTAAAGAAGGACAGTGTTCAAATTTCAATGATTAATTTGGTCTAACATGTTAGTCAGTAACATTGATCACTTGTGAATGTATGATCTGAACAAGATTGAAAGCTTGGTTAATATAAACATTACCTGATACCAAACACAGATGGCTGTGACAGGAACAAAAACAACAAAAACTTGCCATGCAACTTGAGACATAACCATTACAATTCCAAGGAATTCTGTAGTTGTGGAAACAAATAGCCCCAGATTAGAAGGGATAGATTCATCAATTGCACTCTGATCAGTCGATACCTACAAGGAAACCAAAGGGTGAATCTTTAGGCTGAATAGGGAAATCACATGATAGAGAAGCTAAAAATTCAGTACATCTCATATTTTTTTTTTTTCTTCTCTTACCCGGTTGAGAATTCTCCCACTTGGAGTTGCATCAAAAAAGGACATCGGTGCACGGAAAATGCATCTGTGCAATTTATGAAACAGTAATTTTGCAGTCTTAAATCCAGCGGTTGCAAGAAGTGAAACCCTTAATAAAACACACAGAGAGCTTCCAAGAGCTAACAGAAAATAAACAAGTATCAAAGTAGAGCCATCAACTGAATTGCTTCTATCTTTTGTCACTGGCGCAGCAGTTGCCATCCAGTAATTGCTGCTTATCTGAAGAACCTGGAAGAGAACATAAGCTAGTAATATAAATGGCACAAGAGCTCCTTTATGTAAAACAGTAATGTATCTCCAGTAGACCGATAAAGCAATGTTTCCACTCTCCCTTTCCTCTTCTTGAATTAGCTGTCCGGTTAGACTATCATTCTGCTCATCAAATTTATTTTCCCTTTCAATCTCACTGTGAGAATGATACTCTTCCATATGTAGTGAATTCAGATCATTGGCTGTGTTAGAATCAGGCTGAAAACCATTTGTACTATTAACCACTGATAAGCTACTCCTAGTTCCATTAAGCCGGCCTCCACATTGGCGATGTCACTGTACCTACCGGCTTGATCGATCCTTCCCTCCTTCATAACCTACAAAAACAAACCAAACAGTCATATCTCATCAGAAATTGAATCAGTTAACAAACTAAAGAAAAAAGCTAACCAGGATCAAGTCAGCATTTGAGAGAAACTCCACTTGATGAGTTACATATATCACTGTTTTCGAACCTAAATACTCAAGTATACATTCCTGTCATATATAAAGTAACTTATATTCAGTTGTTTGAAATAAAACCAAGAATTATAAATCAAAGACAAGTACCTTAAAAATATGGTTTCCAGTATGAGCATCTACAGCACTGAAAGGGTCATCAAACAGATAGATATCTGCATCATGATATAAAGCCCGAGCTATCTGCAACCTTTGCTTTTGTCCGCCACTCAAGTTGATCCCTCTCTCGCCTATGATCGTTTGATCCCCTTGCGGTAAGATTTCTAAATCCTTCTTCAATGAACATGCTTCAAGGATTTGCTCATACTTCTCTCTGCTCATTTCCATACCGAAAATTATATTACTTTCAACTGTGCCACTCTGTATCCATGGTGATTGAGCAACATAAGCCACGTTTCCACACAACTTTATAGTTCCAGATTTTTTCAATATTTCACCAAGCATGCAACAGAGCAAGCTAGATTTTCCGGAACCAACAGTACCACAAACTGCCACCTTCATGCCGTGAGAAACTTGAAGATTCAAATCTTTCAGTGTGCAGTTTGAAGATGACGGCTCCCAAGAGAAATTACCATCTAATATCTCAACAGCAACATCAGAAGATCCTCTTGGAAACTTCTCAACTATATCAGGTTGCCACTCCTCGAGTGAAAGAAATGTCGATATTCTATCAACCGAAACTAAAGTCTGGGCTAGCAATGATATAATGTCAGGCAAATTACAGATAGGATCTTTAAGCATATTGAAAGTAGCCAGTGCCGATAAAACCTTTCCTGATTGTAGTGGTATTCCCATAAGATAGCAAGCAGAGAAAGTGGCGACCGAGACGAATATAGGAGCACCCCAATACACAAATGTTGCTATTACCTCTGTATATAAGTACTTCTTCAACCAAATCATTTCATTCTTCCTCAGTTCCAAAATCTTTGATAAGAACCTCATTTCCCAACCATAGAACTTCAGAATTCTCATATTTCTCAATATCTCGGATGTTGCTTTGATTCGTTTATCCCTGCACTCCATTATCTTGTCTTCAAAAGCCTGCACTGACTTACTAAATGGCAAATTCAACACCATCACCAGCACAGTGGCTGCAAAAGTGACCAGTGAAGCAAGCCCCAAACTCTTGTAGAGAATCACCAGGGACAAACCAACTTGAAAAGGAATGAGACTTAAGTCTATCATATACCAACTGAAGTCCCCAATCCTTTCAGCATCAACACTCATAAGGTTGACAACCTCTGCATCACCACTTTGCTTCGATTGAGTTGATATTGTAAGGCTCTTCTTATAAATCATAGCAACCAACGCTGCTTGGCTTTTCATACCAAATTTCTGAGTTTGAAAAAACCAATGCCTCTGTGAGAGACATTCAATGATTTTCGCAAAGAGAAACACAAATACAAGAACCTGCCCTTTGACAGTGGCTTCTTGACGTGCCTCAAGGTATCGAACAAAAGCATCAAGCAAGTACGGTCCGACGAAAGAAGCACAAGTGAAACAAAGAGCAAAGAGAATTGAGAGCAGAACCTCTCTCCATACTGACAGACACAAAGCCTTCACCAGTTTGAAACTTCCAATCCTGCAATCTAATTGAAGCTTATTACTGAAAACAGAGTAGACATGGCAAGCAGAATCATGACTGGCAAGCTTAGGAATGTCATCAAGGTCTAATCTTTTCCTCTTACCAAGAGAGAGCAAAGGCCCTACCCAAGAGAAACTAAGCATACTGAAAAAATTAGCACTAGAATACAAACTATCATGATTTTTCTCCAGTGATTTACCATCATCATGGCCATTAACCAGAGGTTCAAGAAGATGACTCTCCGCCTCATTCATTCTCATCCCTAGATCACAAACAGACATATGCCAGTATAACCACGCAGACAAGCAGATAGTTTCCTACAATAAAAAGCAGCCATACGTGATGGGAAGTTGGGAACCAAGAGCACATAGCAAAAGATACCTTAAAAAAAGGCTGCAACTTCCTTTCCTTTCTCCATTGTTGACTGAAGAAGAGAGAAGTCAAATTTCTCGCCCTTTGTTTAATAAACCCTGACGTGTATTTCTCCAAATACTTGTCATATGCTTTATCACATTAAAAGCTATGGAAAACACATGATTTATTGCACTTTTATTATTATTATTTTTAACCAATTCTCTCAAGTTCTCATTTTGATTCATTCATCTGACTCTGAGTATTAAAAATGCAAGCAATGTCACAACCATGAGGACAGAAGCACTTCACACAAAACCGGTGTCTTTCTTTTTTTTTTTATTTATTTATTTCTCTTCATTGACATGGTAAGATACAAACAACAGCTATAAAGAAAAAAAGACAATCATAATCTATGGATTAGCCTGTTTGAATTGAAAATGGTGAGTATAATTCATCTCCAATCCAACATTCTTTTCCATTTCTTCGATTTTACTGGACCAGCCTTCTCATTAATTCTGTTGCTAGTTTTTCTCTGATTGACGGGTTGTGTTCTTCAATATCTACAAAACAATGCAGTTTAACAAAGTCACAATAAAAGATCCAAAGATCAAGTTGAAGCATAACTGCATAAAAGATTCAAAGATTGTTTTTCTGTGGAATAATGACAACAAGGTATAGAGAAGGACAACATGACAGAAAACATTTCAAGATCATGCGTGCATGGAATAAAAAGGACCCACAGAACAATACAAATAGTATCAATGCAGGCAACAAACATTATTACAATTATTCCAATTATCCTCAGTGACAGGCGACATAAATATGACTCCCACTAGACATTGTAAAACTATTACTAGTTCCAACAAGAACACATGGATGTTTCTGCAGGTCCTGCAACTTGAACCCTACAAATAGATAACTGCAAGCAGGAGAACTCTTTGTCCCGGACAACTCATATGGAAACCAATGCAACTGAGTGGAAATTCTATCACATTCTGATTAATAGAAAACTGTGGAAAAATAAACTTTGAATGAAAACATACTTGTCTGAGCATCTGGTTTTCATTCTGGAGGATGGACAACCTCTCCTCCAGCTCAGAGTTTTTTGTTTCCAAATCCTTCACTTTAGCCTCCAAATCATTCATATAAGCCTTCTTCCTCTCCCTCGCCTGCTGAGCTGACACTCTGTTTCTCAGCAACCTTTGCAAAAACAGCATCACAATTTCACAAACAAAGAGTAAAAAGACACTGAGACTAATTAAGTAATTATAGCAACTAAATAGGATCCCAGTGGAACAAGATTGGAGAAAAGTTTGGATTTTTTTTTTTCAGGTAAAGGTCTCACCTTTTGAGGCGCTTGTGCTCCTTGTCTGCAGGGCTCCTCCCTCTTTTACGTTGGCTGGTTTGGGTTGAAGTCTGGGCTAGATCCGGTTCGGCGAGTGAATCGGCTTCTTGGCCAGTGGCTGAAGTTCCTGGTATCTCCCCACCAAATTCTGGCACTCGTCGGACTTCCTCCTCATCACCCTCCATTCCTGAAACATTCGAGTTGAACAAGCTCCAAACTCATATATATCAACCAAAACAAGAGTATCACTAACAATCACAAAAAGTTTGGATTTTTCTATGTTAAAGTACAAGGAAAACAAGGTTGCTTTAGTCAAACCAAAAACAAGTGGGCCAATGGAAATATCAACTTGACAACAATCCAAACACCAAAAAAAAGGATCTTTTTTAATAAAAAAAAAAGAGAACCATAATTAACAAACAAGAAGAGCAAAGAAAAAAAAACCCCACAAATAGAAGGCATTCTACTAAAATATTGTCAAGGAATCAACAATGAAGAAGACGAAGAGAAAACAAAGGCAGCTCTTTGATTAGAAAAAAAACATCATTTTTAGTATAAAAAAAGAGAAATCAGTGATCATCACCTTCCCTGAAGTCCATTTGGGGGCCAGAGCTGGAGGATCTCTCGCTGCTGGATGGAAGAGAACTGGTTGCTGGCTCTTGCATTATGGAACTATAGAGAGAGAAAAAGAAGAGGAGAGAGCCTAGGTTTCCTTCCTTTTTTGGGAAAAGCTTGTGAGCTGGAGGTGGTAGGAGAGGAGGGGGGACAAGATGCTAGAAAACAACTGCCCCCAGTCCACTGTTAGTTAAAGCTGTTCGTGGTTTAGAGCTGGACTAACATCCGTTGGATTGAGTTCTATCAGACGGCTGAGAACTTGTCCACGTGGATGCTTGATGAGCCATAAACAGCTAAATCGATCCAAAGGCTGCAAAGTGGTGACCGTGGTGAGCATCTGACCGTCGGATTTTAATCCAACGGTCATATAGAGCACCAAAGTATAAACAAAGAAATCATAATTTGCAAGACATTTTCTCTCATATAAAAGAGTTAAATGAATTCTGAGAAGAATGAACTTACCACCATAATCAAATCTGTGAAGAAGATCGATGAACATTGGCGGAGAAAACCAGAGAATTAGGAGCTCCCTTCAGTCCAAAGCAGCAGAAAAAACATCAACTGTTTTGAACTGAAAGAAACTCCCATTTCTGCAGTTTTCATTCAGAATTCTGATTGAAATGAGATAAAAAGAAACAAGCCATTGAAATGCTCTTCAAATGTCACCCAGCTTTTAGCTCCATCTTTGGCTTGCTGTTGTTGCTAATGGCCATGAAGTCTTTATGGAATACATGCATGGCGATGACGAAATTAAGGATTTCATCAAAAGAAAAGAAAAAGCCACAAATGCTAAAGCCACAACATTGACAAGGAAAGGCATGCAAACCATGCATCAGAAACAAATACATAAGATTTAGTAAGTTTTTTCCTTTTGTCAGGGGATACATTGATGTAGGCTATTGCTATAAGAACTAATTTTCCTAGTGGTGCAACTCTTCCACCATGCGTCTTGTGCGGTTGCTTTCTACTGCAATAGTGCATCCAATTCTACTCGGATTGAAAGAGACATTCAATGGACATTATGTTCATTTTTTCACTTACTTTTTCCAATCAAAGCACTTCCTTTGTAATAAGCGTGCAGTTAAAGTGATCATGCCTTCCTTGTTTACAGTTTTATCTGAACTCTGTTGTTTCTAGCTTCTGTGATTCTGATTCCGGCTTCCACTAGTATGCAGTTTGCATATATATATATATATGTGTGTGTGTGTGTGTGTGTGTGTGTAAAAAGTTCCTAAAACCAAAAGATTAATGTTGATAATTCTTGCAAATGATTTCGAGGCAATCATAATGACAGTAATTTGTGCTGTTCACAAAAAAATCTATGGTCAAAAGCCGAGATTATAAGTCATTTGACTAATCCGATCATAATTTTAATACTGACTATGAGTTCCACGGTCTCTAAGTGCAAAGAAAAAAGAAACAGATAAATCAACATCATTTGACTAGTCTACAAATAATATATAGTACGTCTGGAGCACGTTATGAGAGAAATGAATATACCTTCATAATCAGGAACTGACTAGAGATTAATCATTCTCCCACTGTAGATAAGCATATGTTCATAGAGGAAATTTCAAAAGTAATGACCAATCATAGACAAAACGTATTGGAAGGTATTACTAAGCATTAAAACACAAACCGGATAGGGACAGTAAGCAGTATTGGTCACCAGAATTTGACATACAATGAAAAAATGATTGCTAATTAAGCACTGGATGAGCAAATATAACAGAGAATGTAGGCTATATATAACATACTTTTGATAAACACAAAAGGAAAAGTTGAAGGAACAAATTTGGATTATATAAAGTTGCTAGAGAGGATCCCAATTGTTGGCTAATTGAAATAACTGATGAAGCAAATCCTTGCAACCAGCCTAAAACCAACAATACAATAAAAAAAACTCCAAAATTGTGGGTCTATTTCATTCAAATAATCGATGAAGGCAAATAAAGAAATACAAAGGAAGTAACTATGTAATTGGTTTGAGCCACTGAGGGAAAAGCATGCTGATGAAGCCTCCAATCCAAAATAAAACCTACACCTCCAGAATTTATGTAAAATTCAGTAACCTTAGGTACCAACCATAGCCAACAAGAAATACATTAACAGGCACTAATTTATACCTACATATCAACACAGAAGCAGAGGATAACTAAATCCATGGCAATCCTAGCTATTTCTTGCTCTTCTTCGATTTCTTTGCAGGTGCAGGTTTTCCAAAAAGCCCAAAACACCCGCAACTAGAGACCCTTGGAGAAGGCGGGTCCAGGTCTGGCACAACACGTCCAGCATGGAATGCCCGCCCACCATTCGACTGGTTGCGTTGCATCATTCCAATTGTCCCTGCACTTTGCGAAGGTCGTAGTTCCCTGACGTCAACAGCTTCTTCTCTTTTCCTCATCCTATTTAGATCCCACACCAGTCCTGAAGAACCCATCCTCCTGAATGTTTCATCAGACCTTTGCAATGAAGCCATATTGCTCTCTTTCTCTCACCCCCACTCTCTTTCTCTAGCTAGAACCAAGAGTATACACAATGTATTGATGATTTAATATATACAAGACAACTATATATAAGAAGGTAGGAGAGAGGAATCAAAATTGAGCATGAAAAGAAAATAAGATGACATTGCATGTGATGGTGACTCAAGGCTAATAAAAATCAGGAATTGGGTTTTGGATGTTCAACAACGGCTTAATTAATGCCAGACTAGACTTTCCAACATTTTTTTTTCTGTATTGTTCTCCTTGGACGACTTTCTTGTCAATTTAGGATAATATAAATAGTAGAGAGCCCTGTATTACAATAACAACTGCAGAATCAGTCCGCAAGTCTCAGCCAAATTCTGAATATTATATAGGAACAAAGCACTTACCAAGTCATTGGGATTATGAGTAGGACAGCATAACTGAATGGCAGAAAACATTTTCTGTAGGCTTTTAACAAGATTCAAGAAATAAATCAAATATATACAGGCAATGATTCATCCAAACAAGAGAATTGCTTTTGACAACCAAAAGGCCATTTGGAGCAAGGAAGACATCAGATTTGATGTTTGAACTATTATTTTCATGCCAGTATTGCCAGAAAGATACAGTTTTAAATGTTTTCACAAAGATTGCAAACAACTAGAACCATTAACTTCCAAAGTATCCTAAACTCATCACTAGAAGACAGACATAAGATGAGAGTATTGCCAAAGCCATTTTGCATAAAAGGCATCACTTCTCTTAATAAATTCTTAAGTTTCATCAAAAGTTTCAATAAGAATGTAATGATCAAGGTTTATATGGAGAATAACAGTTTGTTAAATGTTGAGATCACTGGCTTCTTGATATTGCTAATTGATCAAAATATTGGGAACAAAGATTCAAATCACAAACCAATGTGATGATTTTGTCCAACTTTGACAAGATTGTCAACCTGAGAATTGCTCAAATAGTTGAAAATTTCATTCAAAACCTTTTTTTCTATTATGTCCTTGGAAATCATGGCAATGTAAGACTATAATTATTGTATGATTTGAAGGTCATCTCTTCATATCTCCAACTAATTATTCTATGTTTAACTGAAAGTGGAAATGTCAAAATTCATATTAAAAAAAAAACTTGGACCAAAAAAAAAAAAAAATGATGACGCAATAGTTAAGGATAAGTTCTAAAACTAACATATGGAAGGATATTCCCATTTATATAATGGCTATTATTACTAGGAAAAATTTAAGTTGAACACAATTAGACAACTATTTCATAACAAGATCATGCCAGTAGTTTCTGTAGATGATTAAGTTAACAAAGCTAAGGCTGACTGCTAGGAGTTCTTAATTTACAAGACTTAAAGGAACAGGCCAGAGTTCATCAGATGATTGGCCATATGAAACAAATAATTGAATCACTTGACACCAGCTGGCAAATTCAACCATCTGAATTGGTCACTGGAAGACAAAATAGTTTCTTATTTAAACTGTGATTTGAGGTCAACTGTTTTATTTTCATTTCCAACCAGTAATTTAGAATGGACAAGGAAATCAAGATCTCTAGTATAGATTTCAAACTAAGATGGCTCATCATGTTCTGTTTAACATTACTGCATTAGAAACCACCAGTTTATGCTTGCTTGATTGATACATAAAATGTTAGAACAAACTGGAAAGAGAATGAAGAGCCAAGTGTTAGAGATACCATTGCTTTTTTTTGGGTTAAAATCTAATTATGGAACAAATGAGGTTACAGAATTTTTAAAACATGCTGAAACACCATGCAAACAAAAGAGAAAAAGAAAGTTAACCTTGTACCTCACAAACAGGCTCCTTGAACAACAGAGTTAGTAGAAGATATGTCATGGATTTCTCAAGCAATTTTTCGGCACACAAACTAGTGCGGCAGTGTGGCCCTTGCAGAAACTGACTATTGATCATTGATCCTCAAATAGATGATTTTGATGAGAATATCAACTGCAATCATACAATCATCTGGCAGAGATGGTGTCATGCGCGGGAACGCCGATAGGGAACACGCTGCTCAGGGATTCCATCCTGGAGCCTCTTGTCCTCAAACCATTTGACCACCCTTTTCCAAGGCAGATTTGTCATATGTACAATGCTATTGATCATTGAGTTCTGCAGTGCAAGGGAAACAATTATTGCTGTGGTGCAAGAAGCACATATGACCATACACAGGTATAAATGCACTCATTCATGTTCACGAATGTATAAAACAATCACGGATACTGATTACAGGCCCAAGGTCACAGCACTGATGAAGAAACAACTTTCACAATCGAACATTATAGCAACAGTATGTGTTAACTAGATCATGCCTTCCATCAGGATGGCTGAACAGAAAAGTCGAACAAATTTACAATCACTAAGTTGGTGCCAGAATCCTGCTTGTGCAAGTTTAGGACAGAGTGGAGCTAACCTTAATAGATTGATTTTACCAAATCAGTTCCATGCTTGAATCTGATGCTCATCTATAGTTTCTAAGGAAGTCCAAACAATTAGGAATCAATGTAATATCATTTTTTGTTCAAGTAATCAATGTGATATCATTAGCCATATATTCTTTCATACAGATCATGACTGTTTTTTAGGCAATTAGCATCTAAATGCACTGCAGCTATCTATCAGTTACTAAGAAATTTGCATGAAAAATAGATTTCCAAGGCATAGGATGGGCACTTTGCTGCTGTGCTTGATGACGTTCTTGAAACAACATAATTATGCTCACCGTGGGGCGCTTTGTTCTTAAATAAACCCTTTCAAGGGTTTCAACTTGCACTTTCTTCAGTCTCTTCTGCATGAACCATCTTGTCTGCATGACATGAACTGGCTCCTTTATCTCAGGTTCCCTCTTTGCAACATGCATTTCTGCAGCTGGTGAAACCTCTACAGTTTCCATTTTAATTTCAGGCTCAGGCTCAGGTTCATTTTGTGTCTCTGTGATTTTATCTGGTAAAGAGGAAGACACGAGTAGAATATTTGCAGGGGGGTCACGAAGCAATTCAAGTACAAAGGCTCTGTCCAGCCCAAGCTCGGCTGAAAGATTCTTTATCTGCAACAGAACAGAGAGTAGCTTAAATCAAGATGATTTGGTCAAATTACTAAGCATTTGTGAGTTTATATATGTGCATGTTTGTGTACATTTATCATCCTACGGACTGCAAACAAATGAAATGGAATAAGTTCAAGCAATAAAATACCAACAAACTTTAATCCAAGTGAGCAGGCTTTGTGGTACTGATAAAACAATATAAAATTTCCACAAGCACCATCAAAATTTCAAACTGAGTGAAAATACAAATCAAACTAAATTACACTTCAAAGATTTTATGGTTGTCTCTTCTTTGACTTGCTCTAGTTTGGTTTATCAATTGTCTAGAACTGATGGTTCACCTTTTACATGCCCAAATTCCACAATACACATACACAAACACAAAATGAAGTTATGATGCGGGTGGTAGAGATATCACACAGAACTGGATCCATGATTTAAAATAGTGGATTCATAATAAGTAACTCACACTGGTTTTACGGCGTCCAATTTTCAAAGCATGAGCCAGTCTCCTAACTTGCCAATTTTTAAGCTTTGGCCTTGTTTCTTCTTCCTCCTGCTCATCCATTCTGTCTGCATCAGTAGGTGAAACCTCTGAGGATGCATCATCATCATCATCATCACCACCACCAATACCAAGTGCATCTGCGAACTCCTTTTCAAGCTTAGCAAGATCTTCTTCAGTGATCTCATCATCAAAGTCATCATCCAACATGCCATCATTCTTTAAATCTTCTTCCAGTTGGCTGAAAAGAGCCTCAAAAGCATCTTCATCAAGTTCACCTTCTTCACCATCACCATCGCCTTCATCAACTTCCACTTTTGCCTATCAAAAGAAGTCACACTGATTAATCAAACATAACATCCAGAAAATAAGAGCTTATCCTCTTCTCTAGACGATTAACAATGAAAACCCAACTCTCAAAGCGACTATCACTTCTGTCAAAGGCTCATTTGGCACTACAAAGAACATAGTAAAGTGGACCAAATGCCAAGCCTTTTATCAAGAAAGAAACTTTTTGTGCTGGAGTTGTCTAACCTCCAATTATGGATTGATGAAATAAATGAAGCCGTAGTCTTTTTTCACAAAGTTTTCAATAATTAACTATAAGAAAAGGTAGCAACTTCGAGATAAAAAACCCAAGTTCTGCATCATAAAAACATCTCACCATTCCATAAACAGTCAATTCCAAAGATAATCCAGTACCTTCGACTTAGAACATTCCGTTTCAAATGTTCTGGAGCTGGTTTTACTCCGGCGAGCGAACACCATGGCGGAAAAGCCACAGGGAGGAGCTTGGAGCATCAGCAAAGAGGGCTTCAAAGCAACTGAAAAGAAGATGCGGGATTCGCTAGGCTTTCGTCCATTAGGGTTCGAATAGGAGGAGAGAGCTGGCCTGAGAGGCAGCAAGGAAGTGGAAGCAACCATTAGAACCATGCGAAATATCTCCAGCGATCGGGAGCTCCTCAAAAGCGCGATATCGGATGCTAACGGGTCCATTAACGGATTCGGGCATTTATCCACTAAAATCCGTTATCTAATTATCTTTATATATATATTTATAATTTTATACAGACATGTATGATTTTATAATTAAGTTTTTATATTATTATATATATTATATTTCTAAAGAACAACTTTAGAATATATTTAGTAAGAGCGCTGAATGACTGGATACAACGCAGAACTTAATAAATGGTGATCAATTAAGCTATTTGAATCATCAGAAACTAAAATGGGATGCAGTGAAAAAAACACAACATTTTGTACATTATCAGCAACCTCAACAAGAGGGGAATTCATCAACAACAAAAGGAAAACAGACAAAAAGGTTTGAATCACTAGAGATTAGCATGCACATAAGTTTATTGTTGTGCAAGCAAGGGAGACAGGTTTTTCCGGAAGCAATCTTCTTCATCTTCATAGGCTAAGAAATCGATCCCGCATTTTCCATCTTTTTTCCTTGCCGGTGATCTTGCATAATAGTGTCTTCGGTCACTGGAAAGGTCTCTTCTTGTGATTCAGTAGTTCAGTCAAAGGTTTCGGGCCCTCAAATTCACCGGATGCAATCGTTGTTGCCGGACATTGGCTCATTTGTAGTTTGGCTCTACTCTCCTCTCTTATCTGGGCAAGTGACTTAGGTCCAGTAAAATCAGAAGCAACTTGTGTCGATAATCTTGTATATTTCACAGTTGAGGTATAAGGATTAGTTCGCCTTCTCCAACTTCTCCTCTCACTTAGGTTGGTCCTAGCATGCCTGCTGCGCTGATGCCTTAGGTTATCAAGAAGTGGAGAATCAATCTGGAAGACTGAAGCAGAAATCATGCTCTTTCCGATTTCTGAAGCTAACCTCCTATTAGGTAAACACTTCACATGACACTCCCTGCTATTGTGTCGGAAACGGTGCCTTGTTGAACGCCCAGAAGGTTGGTAAAGAATCATCCTCCGTTTCCTCAAATGATCCCGAAGATCCAGCCCATCTCTGTCACTCATTTCCCAATTCATATGTGATGGTATCCTTTTTCTCTGACACAATCGCTCTGAAGTCCTCTTTATCATCCTTGAGTGCTCAGAATCTCTTTGGCAATAGTCTGACATTGATCTGCTGTACAATTGATCACAAGAGTTGTATACATTGTGATCATAATCCTCAATATCTAGGTAACTTGCATCATAGCCAGCAGGAATTTCAGATTCAGGCCGGAACAGATGGGTATGTAGCTGCCTAAGCTCCCTGTCTTGTGCCAGCAAGTACTCAGTTTCATTCTCATTAATTTGCAGCTCGGAAGAAGACTCCCGCCAGTCACCCCTCTCTAAACATCGCTCCACAAGCTCATCCGAATTCTGATCTTGGAGGTCGTTTGATTCCCTCTTTACGTGCCCCATAATAGGGACCAGTTTATCAACTGACGTAACAGCAGGCTGCTCTTCAAAGTCAGGCACCAGTGACTCAGCAGAAGAGCTAGGTTCCTCCAAAATGTTTCCAGAAGCAAGAGGTAGAGGAACTTCTTTAGGATGAAAATGCTTGGCTACTTCAGAGGTGCCCTGCCTAGCACCTGCTTGGACTTCCACTGAAGCAGGACCTGTGTCACTTCCAGCGGAACATTTAGTTTTTGGATCTTCCAAGATAGGGGCATTAGAAGCTTGCTTTTGAACCTTCTGGGGTGAAAAAGGGTGATGCATAAAAGGGCAATGATCGCCTTTGATACAATAAGCATTGAAGTAGAAATAACATGGGGTGTCAGACTTGTTTGTAAGAACAGGAGTGGGCCTGGGAAAATTTGCCGAGTTTGATGCAGTTTCTGTAAACCCTTCTAGAGGCTGCACAAAGGAAAGCAGGTTGATCAGACACTTTAACTCCAAAATTTATAACCAAGGAGAGGGAAAGATGCCCAAATACATAAGAGGAGAATAGCTTTTTCTTTCTGAAGGAATTAAACCACAAATTCATTAAAGCTAAGAGTTCACCCAATAAGAGTAGAAAGAGAGTATAACAAAAAAGTGCAAACCATAGATATCAAGTACCAGTAGACCAGAAGACATAATAAAATAGTCGATGAGACAAGTTCAGCAGGAAAATAAAATCCATAGACCACATTATCAAGATTCTCTGCAGAAGCTTGGAGCTAAGAAAATGGAAACAGCAATGAATCACCTTATTTGATATATACTTAAATTGCTGCAGTGCATATAGAAAAACCTAATAAGATGACAATCAAGAGAACGTATGATTGCTGAGGAGAGAACTCACTGGATGTCGAAAAGCACATATTGGGTTTAGGCAGCCGCCAGCCAACCAGTAACAGCAATCTATTGGATTGAATCGAGCACTATCATTGTGACGGTACTCACATTCACTCCCCTGAAAAGGAAGCAAACAAAAAGGATATTAGAGTCCATAAACTTCTAGCAAAGTTTAATACAAAACAAACAGCATGGCTTATCAATGGCCTAAATGCACATCTTTGACTTTGATGATAAAAAAACTACAATAATTGTCTACTTTTTCACTGATATAATATATAATTCAGGCTGATATAACTAAATAGGAAAATATGAACGCTACATCACAAAGTTCTGATTTTTCAATCCACTAATTTCAACACAAGAGGGCCACATCCAACATCAGCATTCTTTCCTGAAAGCCAAGTCCATTGATTGCTGATTTAAAAACCCTAGAAACACACACAAGCAAACAATCAAAAAAGCATCACCAACATCATATCAATTGGCCTGATCTCAAAACCCTCCGATATCAATAAACACAGGAACATCTAAGAGCATAGAAATCATTCATAAAACTAAAAGAAACCTAAGAATCAAAACCCCGAACAAGAACGCATAGAAAACCGCAAATCCTCAATCAGCACCGAAACACCAAAATCAACGGCAATAAAAACAGGAATTCATCAAATTTTAACAATGTCATTCAAAATTCATAAAGAAATGAAAAGAAAAGAGCTAAACGAGAAATCAAAGGTAAACCTTTCTGCAGGTGAGAGGAGATGCCAAGAAATAGACGCAATCAGTCTTCCTCTTCCGCGCCTCATCAGCTCCATCCATCTCCGGAGGCTCAATCGCCCTCGAACCCGTCGCCATTACCGCCGATCCCCAGCTCCGATCATCAACGGCCGTGTTTCCAGTTTCCCTCTATAACTGCCTGGGTTTTAGACAAGAGAACCTCACGTGTTGGAAGCTTATATAGTCAAGGGCCCAGCTCTTATTGGGCCAAATCTCACATTAATTGGGCTGAAGCCCAATCAATTTTGAACTTTATTTTTTCATAAATTAATAAGCTATAGAAAATCTATTTTATTAAAATATGTGATGTTCCACATTGCTAAGGCATAAGTTGGATGAACCTTCGGCGGGTGTCAGACGTTGAATTTTAATTCTCAAGGCTATCCACGGTAGAGAGCACGACCTTGATGATAATTTCGATGATGTCACCAGCTAGTTTTCTATAGTCTGTGTTGGGGTTTGTTTTGTGGTGACTATCAGACTTTTTTAGCTGTGTTCATCTCGAGTTTTTTTTTACTGTTTACTCTGTCTGTTTCCATTTCTAGTGGTGTTTTGTTTTGTCTTCTTTTTTTCCACTCCCGGTGGACTTCTCGATTGTTTGTTGTTTCTTGCGTCGCTTTTACCGTTGTTGCTATTTCTGTCTTTTATTACTTTTTTTTTAATTAAAGCAGTGTGGTTTATTCATTTTTCAAATAAAAAATAATTATAAAATAAATAAAATACAAAATCAGGGAAGGAATTTGATAACTGATACTTCAAGAATTGCTCCAATTGTGTGGTCTGCTACAACAGGTTTTGACAGAGATTAATCCATTCACTGAACAAAAATAATCTCATGAATTTCTTTGCCTGCGAAAGAAAAATTGTGTACCAATTCAAACAATGTGCTTCAGAGGTATTTCCTTGGTTTACTGCTGCTAGCTCCTCTTGAACTTTCAGATAAAGAGGACTCAATGCTGGCAATTAGACTTGCTTCTAATTTATGCCCTTTTATCACTGATCTCACCTTCCTTACAACTTGTTGCTTCATTACTCGACGTTCGGCCGGGGATAGATTTTTACACATGTCTAAACCTTTCAGAAATTTCATAATAGTGCCTTTGAATATGCCACCGGTTTTTTCGACATTCACTAGTTTTTCGACTACTTGCAATGCTAGCATTCTCTCTATGCAAGACTTGCTTCCAACCTCAATGATATCCACAAGGAAAAGCACGCACACTTCTCTAGTCTTGTGTGATTTGTTACTGTCGAGCGAATGGATTATTCTTTCGATCAATCCAGTTTTGAGAAGACGGTTCAAAACTAGTGTTCCTCCTTTTCCGAATACAATTTGATGGAGAGTTGTGTATGCTACATCCTGTAATTCACTTATGTTGCATTGCATCATCTTGACAAGATCATGAATAATGTCTTGCTCCAAAATCTTGCATATTATCGGCTCACCGCCTGCACAAGCAAGCTTCATCAGCAGGAAAGCTGATTCTGATCGAATTCGGTTATGTTCACTAAATGTTGGTTGTAGCAAAAGCGCTAGTCTTTCTATCATACTGCTTTGTAAGATCATGTCAAGAATTCTTGGCTCGCTTGCTTTCTCGACAAACATCATTAGATCCTGCATTGCATCCAACACCTGCTTGTCATCATCTCCTGTGATGATCTTGTTCAAAGTATCTTCAAATGTCTGAGGTTTTGGCGACAAAAGAATGTTCCTATCTGATACAAAGTATCTTTCTAAACTGAGTCTTGCATTCCAAGGCAATAGATTCAACGTTACAAGCCGAAAAGAACCTCCCAGCTCACAAAATGTCTTGAGTAAAATTAAAGCATTGTGCTGGGCAACATCCGAGCCATTTTCAAGAAGTATAAGAAGCTTCTTATCGACACCTGAAGCAATCATCCTTTCAACAGCTTTGGTCTTTCCAGCATTAGTCAATGACATTAGAGTAGTGAATATAGTCTCATGCCACTCTACAGCATCCGGAGCAAGTAGCTCCCCAAGTTGATTCATGGGTATACTTGGCAAAACTTTACTGACAGTAATGCTGCTGCCATGTTCGGCAAGCTTTGCAATGACAGAAGAAATTATCGCTTGAGTTGACGGGCTATCAGAGTCCTCCAAAACACTTATTAGATTATCCAGAGCACCAATGTCTTCGAAAAATGGGGCACACTCACAGTATTCCTCCTGAGTAAATATGATTGTGATTGCATTTGCAGCAGCAACAATTATAACTTTTGAGCCTGTACAGATGAGCTTCGCAACTCTTGGACACAGTATAATGCTAAAACTCTTCCGACTAGCTTCAAATTCTGAAATCGACTTGCTTGCCATGAGAGCATGGACAATAGTCTCTAAACATATGGCAGCCTCAGACTGATGTTCTTGTGACACAGTGAGTAAAAACTTCATCTTATCCTCAGAGATCATACGAACATTTTCCTTGCCGAATATGTAAAGCCATGGAGATATAGATGCAATATTTTTCAGAGAAGACTCTAGGAGGAGTGATCGGATGGAGTCATCGGTTTTGTTTTCAAGGTAAAGTGAAACCATGTCATGGACATGGTACAACATATGAGCATCCATTTTAATCAAAAGTGATCCTTCTACTAGCTTGCAAATTACAAGGGAGAACAAACTCTCCTGCCCAAGCACTGACCAGAGAGCTTCGAGGCAAGCCTCCGGCACAGGTTCAGCCCAACAAACGGAAGCTAGAACTATGAAAAACTTATGGGAGTTTTCCGGCATTGCTTCCAAACTGAACTCAAAGGAACCAAATATCGTTAGTGTGTCATTCTTGGCTTCTTTCTCATTAACATACGAAACTGGACCAGGAGCACATGTTGCATAAGTAGAAAGATCGGATATGGCTTTATCCCACTTCTCTACTCGAGTCTCATTTCGTAGAGCCTTACCCATTACAGCAACTGTAAGAGGATGGTGACCGCAGCGATCAAGCAAAGTCTCTGCAACATACTACAAACATCAAGGTAACAAGTAATTCAGATAGTGTTTCCTCTAAAATCATTGAACATGTTCAAGTTTATTGTCTCTCACTGAAACATGTTTGACGTAATAGCACAAATGTTCGATAATAAAATATGCAAGTATGAGAGTGATTATTGTTTCCATACCGGTAATTCTTCATTGCTAAGCAGACTGTGATAAAGAAGAATTTCTCTGCTTATCTCCTTAATGTCCTCTTTGCAGATTTCCACCTTTTCGGCCTCCGTGATTTCAAAGACTGCCTCATTTCTGGTGGTTACTAAATACTTACAATCATTATCATACAACTTTGTGAACCTTTCAACAATGTCTTGCTCCCAAACATCGTCAAGCAGGACCAAAAGTTTTTTCCCAACTAATGCTGTTTGAAGCAGGTAACACATGTCTTCAAGATCTCCGTTCGTCTCATTCTTTACCTTCTTCATGAAACCAATCTGCACCAAAAACGTTCCCAATCGTTTTGCTAACCGTTTATGGTACTCATTCCTGCTACCATTGCATGCTGCTCGACTGCACCACTGCCCAAATCCAAGCTCAACCGCACCATGAACAAACCTGCCCGGTGGATCAGCCGCAACATGTCGTGCCAAACAAGACTTGCCAATGCCTGATAATCCGACGAGAAGAATAACCCGATGAGTTTCATCCTGCTCTAACAGTTTTCGCACATAATTGCACTTGTTCAACACAGGATAGCCTTGTTCTGCACTGACTTTTAACAAAAAAGGCGCATTTTCTGCAGTAGACTCAATGACCCTCTCCACATTCTCAGTTAATTTCTGCAATTCCAACCACCAGTTTAGATCATCTCTAATCAACTGAATCAATTTTGAGAGTGGATCTCCGACCATGGAGCTCCACACTACTTTAGCAAAGTTCTTAGCTTTATTCTTAGCAACAACTCTCCTAGCCTTTGACAAATTGAGATGCAACCTTTCAATTAGCCCAGTCAAGCTCGAAAACTGCCGATCTAGTTGAGGATTATGAAGTTTGTGAGCATGCTTCAGCTTGATATGTCTTGTCAAGTTCTCAAGATCAGAAACAAACTCGTCGAGCACCCGAATTCTGTTCGGAGCTTCACTGAGGTTCCTGGATGCTTGTTCCAGTGCACTCACAGCTCCAATCATACTATAAACAATCTGAGTAGCTGAAGCAATTGCTTGCAAAGCATCCATGGTTGGTTCACACAAACAAAAGTAATCAGAACATGATCTTCAAAATCTCATCCTAGAAATCTCAGCTAAACAGAACCCTGGAGATGTAAATGGATTGCAATAACCATCTGAACAGACATGAAAAACAATCAAAAAGGGCTTTTGCCAGATGAATCAACATGCAATTAAACATCCCAGAAACATGAAATTGAATCAAGCAGTTTGCTTTTTTGATTGAGAAAAGAAGAGATTGATCAGACCTTTGAGGATGGCAGAATTTCCAGATTGATAAGGACATCAAACAATGAATCCATGTCATTCCAACAAGACAGAGAGAAGCCAAAGACTACAACAGCACCAAAACTAACAATACCAAGTTCATTCTGTAGTAAATAATCTAAGAACTACCAACTAAATAAAATATTAACCAAAACAACTTGCAACAAAATTGTGGAAAGTCAAGCAGATGAGTTCCGTGATGTCAATTGGAATACCAGCAAAAGAAAGATGGAGAGTCAAATGATTGAAAGAAATAATACTAGCCTTCTCTTGGGTCAAACATGTGGCCTTTGTTTTATCATATATATATATATATATTAATGTGGATTTTAGTAAACTCTTCCAAACACCATGCCAAACCCATTTTTTTTAATCCTGTTTTTATAATATATTCTCTTTCTCCATGTCCATTATAATCCAAAAGAAATTGAAAAGAAAACGCAACATTAATCCATTTCCGACAAAATATTTTATAAAAAAATGACTAAACGACAATCATTAAGTACAAAAATTATAGAAGAAATATAGACAGAGGCACACAATTTTTTATTTTATTTTTTATCAAAAAGTGATAAGCGTTCTTATCAATTAGTGTAGTCTATTGAGCCTTTAAAAATTTATTAATTCAGTTAGCCGTCATATGAGGCAATAAAAACCTATCATATATATGTCTAAATGATTTGTAAGAACTATACCGAAATTCAATCAAAAAAATCTAAAAACGGAACTAAAAAATCTCTTCTTCTAGGATGACCCAAATCAACTCTCCATGATCACTTGTGTCACCTTCACAGTGCTCCAAAATCTCTAAATTCTCTTCACGGTACAAACTGAGTCTGAAATTACAAATATCCAATGCATAAACATATGAAAATAAGCGCCGACAGGAATAAAGTAAAATTGTTCCGCTCTAACCAAATATTCCATATAATGACTCATAATAATTCTAAACAAGATGTTCCATGTTTCTATGAAAGATTTATATGAATGATATCTTCATGCTACCTACATTATTTTCTGTTTGTACTTGTGCTGTTGTGCAATTTCAGCGCAGGTATAATAAATTCAGAAATATCACCATGTTACCCCTTCAGAAAAAAAAAAATTACTTGTAATGCTTTTGATTATATATATGTCGAAGAGTACATAAAAGTCGACTACATTTGCATTGAGATCAAGATAAAAAAAACCAAAAAATTGAATGAAAAAAAGCTCATTAATTCTATCAACAAGCACCACAACTCTTTCTACATGTTCCATAGTAATCAGGAGTACCGAGCATGTAAACAGGATTCCTCTGGCACTCCCCAATTGCAGCCCATTGAGAACAACTATCATCTTCGTCAGTGCAATCGTCTTTGAACTCAATCAAAGGCTGGTTTTGAACAAATGTTTTCACATGGATTTGTTTGATCGCTATCCATTTCTCCCCCTCGAGCACTTTGCAATCACCATGAAAACTACTGAAATCTAATGTTGCATTAGGATGGAGATTGAACACAAGAAGG
This sequence comes from Dioscorea cayenensis subsp. rotundata, assembly GCF_009730915.1. Lineage (NCBI taxonomy): Eukaryota > Viridiplantae > Streptophyta > Magnoliopsida > Dioscoreales > Dioscoreaceae > Dioscorea > Dioscorea cayenensis. The sequence continues at coordinate 21,944,355 of NC_052487.1, read as the reverse complement.
GCGTCGCCCTTCACCGGTTTCACAGCATAGCCATTTGCTGCACAGTCTGACCATCTGCTATCCTTGATCTGAGTGTCTTTCAACTGCCAAACAGATTGAACATATGATCATTCGCTAAAGATCATTGATAATTAAATTTTTTTGTTACTCACCACAGACATGGGGAAAATCGTTTCACCTCCATGAGTAACAGTAGACAGGAATATAAGAATTGTAGCAATCCGGTGGCCACCGTATACAGGTCTAAATGTGGCATTATAATTATCATATTGTATAGCATCCATGTTGTTTACATCATAGTGTAGTATCTGCATGTCTTCACCATTCTCTGAGAGGAACAAACAATAAGGTGAAAAAACACAACAACAAACTGCATGGAGGTGCGGTAATAAATTTGAGGTTATTATGTACCTTTGGGAAGAAAGGTCCAAGCAGCTATCCTTTTCTCTATGATGGAGACAATCTCATCCTTGAAGACCAAAGAAGAAAAGTTATCGACAGAAAGAAATGAGTAAACAATGACAACCTGTTGATTAATCCCATAGCAGGCTCAGTGTGCCATTGGCAATCAGATCACTTGAAAAAATGTTTCCTTTGAGAATTGTGATTGCTTGCATGAACAAAAGAAAGTTGTTACCTCTCCAATATATGGTTTACACATCTTACAGGTGATTACAAATGCAACAATATATTTAGTTGAGGCTGAAGAGAATCCAAACTCAAACAAATACCATGATTTCAAATGAGACAAAAACTCTTGCAATCAGTTGGCCTCATGGACAATGTTACATGTTAATTACAAAATCAATTCTCCTTTCAGATGTCAGATCATTAAACTACTTTAATAGACAACTAAGAATTAAAGTAATAAAAAAAAAGAAATAAAAAAGGAGGAAAATGCACACTTACGAAATCTCTAGCCAAGGACACACAAGAATTTGTGTTGTTCTGCAAGTCATGTGTATTTTTCCCTGAACCAATGTTTATTGCTGAAGCCTTTTGTAGCTTATTCTGAGCCTGTATGCAGGATACAGGACATGAGATTTGGCAAACTCTGTTGAATAACTTTTGTAGATTAACAGCTAAAACAATTACCAATGCAATGAGATGGTCAGACTCCTTATCAGATAGAAAACCTTCACATAAAAAGAGCCTATCTTAAGAAAAGTGAAACACGGATGTCAGAAAGACATACAAATGAATCACATCAGTGTATTACTTATTTCCACTTAATACTACCCAAAATTTTAATAGTAAATACAATGTCAATAAGAATATCAATGTTTGAAGTAGTTTGGATAAAATTCTACAGAAAAGCACTTCTCCTAACAGCTTACCTTGGATGCCATGATAGCTGGGTGACTTTTGCCGGATTGAATTGAGTGGATTTAATTATATGACTTTTCTCTTGAACAAGGTCAAGTTTCTCTCTTTTGGTTTCCAAATCAACACTACAATAGAGAAACCATTAAGGACAGTACTGATGCTTTTGCAGGTATAATAATGTAACCAATCATCTCAAAACAGAGTGAAAACTAGATTTGCTTAAAAGAGTTATATAAACTTACAATGTAATCTAAAGCATAAAAACTTAACTTGTATACAAAATTATAGATAAAATTTTTTTAAAAAAAACGTAGAATTATACAATAAATGAGATCAATCCAATAGAGGACAATTGAAGAATCTTCAACTATGTTTAACATCAAAGCGCATCAACCAACTAGCTGCATCATCAGATGCTAAACCTTATAAAAATGAAATTTTGAAGGGATCATCAGGACGCTTATCAACAACACACAAACAAACAAACAAAAAAGCCGTCTTTCGGAAAAAACCACCCATTGCATTGGAGTTCAACACCAAAACTAGAAAGGAAAATGAAAATCTCTGCATAAGAAATGAGATTTCAAATTTCAGCAATGGTATTAGAATCTTACAACCGAGAAGTAGAGCAGATCTGTTGAGAATTCGCAAGAATCAGCAAGAGAAGTGGGATCGAAAGAAGGGAAGCCATGAGGCACCGAGCTCTCTCTCTCTCTCTCTCTCTCTGTCTTTGTCTTTCTCTCTGTTCCAAGTGTTCGCACTTTCTAGCGATGAAGTGAGAAGATCTGGACCGTCCAATAAATAAATAAGTAATTTATTCTCAAATCCAATGGCTAGTGATAATCAAAAGTTAATAAGTTAATGGTCAAGCAAATAATATATAAACAACATTTGACTTCCAAATTATTATTATTATTATTATTTATATTTTTTTATATTTGATCATTCTAATATTGTTATTATTTTTATTAAAAAAATTAATAACTCAAAAATAAAAATATATAATAAACTTTTTATATAAGATGGATAAACCACAATTTATTAAAAAACGGAACAACACCAAACAGTTTACAGACATAAAAAACCTAACCTATAAACAAAGACGCCAACCTATAGAGACCGAATAATGCCAAAACAACAAATAAAAACAAAATAACAGATCCATTAAACGTGTAAAGAAACAAAGGCATGAACCGAGAAAACTGCAAGCAGCAGGCGATGCTAGCCCTCACATCTTCCAAGAATAAACTATATTTGATCTTCCAACAATAACTCACATCTTTATTTAGACAATAAATGAAGATTGATACACTTGCAAAGTATTGTTTCAAGGCAAGAATTCACCAAAACTATATATAAATTCATGGAAGTTCAACACTGTATAGACAATGGACTATGAATGACTGATCATCAGTCATAAGTTAGAGAAATTCTGGTGTTTCTCTGGCTTGTCATCCCCTTGATAAACCCAGGAGGAGATCAGATGATGAGCAATGGCAAACGGACCGGGAATGAACATCGGAGCTAGTTCGCCACTCTCGACATTGAAGTCAGAAGAGAAGCTCTTTGTCCTCTCAACACCTTTGCACATTTGATTCACTTTGATGGCTGCTGTTCTCTGAGCTTTCTCGTATTCGGCAAAGTTCAGTGCTTTCTTCACATCTTCTCTACTGTGCCATTGTGCATCTTGATACAGAAGCCAGCAGACGATGAATCAGAAGAATTCATACAAAAGTTTGATTAATGTGAAATTTTTAGGTGTACCTTCAAGCTCATTTTTATCAACATGAACATCAAATGATTTCGCATATGCATGAAACCCGACCATCAGCTGGCACGGCATGCTACTAGGTCCAACTGAAAATTTTCAGAATAAAATCAATATCCTGAGCAGTCTGGCTTGGTTTAGATCAATTAAGAAGAAGAGGAAGAAGAAGAAGAAGAAGATACCGGGCCATGGTTGAGAACTATGATAGACAACTTCACCGACTTCAATACCAGTTTCCTCCCAAGTTTCTCTTCGAACAGCCTCTTCTAAGCTTTCCCCTGGCTAACAAGAATTTAAATTAATACACTTAGTTTGGACAGTAAAGACTTGTGCTGAATAACCCATTCTTTCATTTGCTAAAAGTTTAAGTATTTTCTCTGCACTTTAAGATGACTGCTCTTCAAATGTAAAAAAAAATCAAATTCCTTCTAACATCAACTAAGATTATAACCCAGCCATGAGCAATTTTAGGAAAAGAATACATCATACCTCTACAAAACCAGCAAGGCAACTCCACATTCGTGGTACGAATCTGAATTGTCGGCTAAGGAGTGCACGATCATTTTCTCTGTCAATTACTAGCATAATGACCACCTGTTCATATTATAATCAGAAATATACACACACATTCACAAAGATATTTACATGGGAAGAGAATGAAGAAACATATAGATTTGGTGATACCGGATCGACTCGAGGATAGACTCTCTTCTTGCAAGTCTCTTTCGTGCACTGCTTCCGTCTTCCTGCATCGATAGGAATAGTGCTGGATCCACAATATCCACAAAAACGGGTTGTGTTATGCCACTCTAGCAAACCCCTTGCCTAACCAAATGAAATGAGACACTCAGAAAAGGCAGAAGAAAGCATATGCCCTTTACTAACAAATGCAACAATCAAACATATATAATCAATGGCATGAGCAGAGATTCTAAATAAACAAGTAGAGATAAACCACAGCTATTTAGGCATTCCTTTCATGTAAATTCAATATGATTAACATGTACAAGAAGTTAAAGAAAAACACATTGTGACTCATGATCATAAATATATTAGAAAGTTGGAATTTTTCATACATAATACGAATTATAGATGAAAAGAATCACCAACAAGGAGACACTTAACAAACATATACAATGAATGTTATTATGGAATATCAACATGATTAACATGGAAGGAAAGTTAGGAAAAACATATTGTTCTGATTCCTGATCACAAATATCTCAGAAAGTTCAAATTTTTCAGGCATAGAAAACAAATAACATCAAAACAAAGAATCCAAATAAGAAAAGAATCACCAACATGGCCGGCAATGGCGAGCTCACCCATGGAGCCTGCGTCGGCCCAATCAGTGGCCACCATCAGAGTCCTCAGCTCAACGAAGCAAAACCCATCGCCACCAGCACACTTGGAAACCTTATCCTCATCATTTGAGGCATCGATTGCCCAATAAACTGTCTCCGATTCCTCCCCAAGATAAACAAATGAGTCCGCAGACAAATCCTTGAAGTTAGACGGCGGACTCCATCCAAGACGCCACTTTGGAGGGGAATCCGAACTTTGATCCAAGGAGGTCGCCAAAGGCTTGCCATTTTTGAAGACAAGCACCTTGAAATTCAGATTAGAGACATCAGAAGGAGGACCAGCGAGAAGGGATTTCAGCGATTCATGGGCAGAGCTCGGAGACATGGATTGAGGGCGATTGGATCTCGTAGGATTGCCGGCAAAGGCGTGAGCTTGGAGCAGGATAGCCATGGCGTTGTGAGAAACTAGTGCGCAATGATCCAAAGAGCTTCTCTCCTCCGAGAAGAAGACGGGAATCAGACCGTTCAATTACTCATCAAGATCCGCAAAATCACAAGCCAGAGCAATCGAACGGCTCACATACAGTCTTTTGGTTGTTGTACTAATTACTTGACAAGATATCGCCACGTCTCAATCCATTGATTGTTTAAAATTTAAGTTAATTATTAGAATATATATATATATATATATATATATGAACGTCTAATCTAATATTAATATCTCCTAATAAAAACTTATCTGTTTCTTAATTTTCATTTATTTAGTCAAAAGTTTTTAAAAATATATATATAGTTTAAAAAACTCTTTAAACTCTTTGAAGTTAAAAGAGTTTAAAGAGTTCCAAGTGCTTGCACTCTCACTCCAAAAAAAACCACATGCTCCCACTGAAACAAACACTCTATTAAAAAGTAAGGTAACCCAAAAGCCTGGAACAGTGGGACACACATGGTTTCCATTTCCAATGGATTCATGTACCTAAAAAAACAAGGACTTAAAGAAAAGCAAATGCACACTCAAATCACATACCATGTTCTCTGAGAGACATAGAACACAGACCTGGAAACAAAACTGAGGATTCAGAACAAAAACCATCAGCTGTTTTCTTCCTATAAATAAACTACTCCTCTTCTCAACATCTTTCATCATCCTCTTCTCCATTTTTTCATCAGATTGATAAACAATATTAAGCAGCAACATGAACACTCCTGTCACTAGAACTTCTCTTGACCAGAAGCTGGCCATGGCTAAACGCTGCTCTCATGGTATATATTTTTAATTCTATTTATATATATATAATTTTATCTGTAAAATTAAGTTTATGTAACTTTCAATTGTATGTAATGTTGCAGAGGGTGTTGTAGCTGGAGCAAAGGCAGCCATTGTTGCAAGCTTTGCAACTGCTGTTCCTACTGTAATTACTCTCAGACCATTACTTTATATATATATATATATATATATTACAGAGAGAGCTTGATTGATCAGTATTGATTATTTCTGACAATGTTCATGTTTAGCTTGCAAGTGTTAGGATGCTGCCATGGGCTAGAACAAACCTTAATCCTACTGCTCAAGCTCTCATCATTTCAACAGGTTCTATTAATTATTTATTTTCATTTCCATTTGTTTGTTGATTTATTTTGTCTATCTGTAATTTGTAATAACTGATAGTGTTAATTTGATATGGAATTAATGAATGCAGTTGCTGGTGCTGCATACTTCATAGTTGCTGACAAGACAGTGCTGGCTTCTGCAAGGAAGAACTCTTTCAAGGATGTTAATTGATCATCTTATGTATCAAAACCATTAGTTCTCAATGGTTTTTTTTTAAGATCAGTGTTCTGTATTAATCTCTACATCAATCACTACAATATATATATAATTCTAGATGAATAATTGTTACTATGCAGTGGTGCATCTATTCCTTTTTAATTATTAATTTTTGTTATATTTTTTAAAAAAACTCAAGAGAATAAAATTTTCTTCAAACTCAAAATGTCCTTAATTAACTTCAAAATATGATTTTATTTATTTAATTATTAAAAAATGGATTAAGTTTATTTTATTTTGTAAGTACTCCTGCATGCACAGATCTGAACATGTATTATTTTGAAAAAAAACAAATAATCCAAACAAACAGATCTAAAAATTGAACTTCAAAATATTATTTTGAAATGAATTTATATTGTTCTTATTTAAATGGATGTATAAAAAATTAACTAAAATTTTAGTGATATATATATAAATAAAAAATAAAAAATAAGAAGTTTAAAAAAAAGAGGTAAATTTTGGGTTTTTGGTGATCTGAAAGAAGAGAGAAATGGAGGTGCTGGTCCAAGCATTGCTTCTTCTCTTCGCGGCGGCGATCTTCATCGCTCTCCAATCCCTTCCGAAGCGAGCCCTCGCCGGACTTCGCCGCCGCTCCCACGCCACCGCCCAGGCCCGCCGCCACTTCCTTCAGGGCGCCGCCCTGCTATCCAGAGCGCGCGGTGCCTCCTCTCCTCACTCCGTATCCCTTGCTCGCGCCGCTCTCGCCGAGGCTGACCGCGCTCTCTCGCTCGATCCCCGTGACGCCGCGTCCCACATCCTCCGTGCCCTCGCTCTCGACCTCCAAGGCCGCCGCCTCCCCGCTCTCCGCTCCCTTGACCACGCCCTCTCCCCCCCGGCCTCCCGATCCCTCTCCTCTCGCGAGCGCGCTGACGCCCTATTCAAGCGCGCTCAGATCCACCTCGCCCTTAGTCGCCGCCGCCGTGGCGCTGATCTCGCTGCTGCTGACCTTGCTGAGGTCCTTCGCCTCACACCTGAGAATGCCAAAGCTTTCAGCTTGCTGGGCGAGTGCTACGAGATTAAAGGGATGAAGAAGGAGTCCAAAGAGGCGTTTGAGTCCGCGATCGGGATTGATACGGAGCTATCTTCCGCTCGCGAGGGCTTGGAGCGGTTGTCCACTTCAAAGGCGTGATCTTGATTGATCGATTGAGGTATTGGCTTGCGTAACAACAAATCCTTTTGCTCTTTGTCTTGAAGATTTCTAGGGTTTGGTGCTTTGCCCCATTTGTTGTTGATTTAGTTTCTAGTAGTAGTTCATGTGAAAAATTCGCTAACTTTGATCTTCTACGGATGTGAGAAAGCACAAATTAGTGTTTATTAAGCTGAAAAGAAGATCTTCTGATGGTTTTGTCTCTTTGGTTTCATTGTTGTCTGAAAAGTTCAAGTTTTTTTATATGCTAGTTCAAGTGTATGTTCTTCTGGATTGTTTGTAGTAGTGGTAATTGTAGAATTTAACCAAATGTATAAATAGAAACCATATTTAATCTGGTGGCCCTGATGCTAGTTTGATATTTACCAAAGAGGAAAAAAAAATCTCTGATGCAGCTGGTTTGATAAATCTAGTGGAGCTATTTATTTATCTTTGACACTATACTTAGAGACCTTGCAAAACCTTTCTTTCCTTTTATTAAGCATGTACCACATATAGCTTGAGATTGACATGATGCTTTTTGCCAGTGATTCCTCATTTGCATGATAAAATTTTATTTAATAAAGCTAGGAGAAAATAACTTCTTCTGGATTATCTATAGAAGTGATTCAACGAACTATTGAAATGCAAAACAAATTTAATCCAGTGACTCAGATGCTTGTTTGTTATTTATCAAAGAGCGAACCAATGTTTCATACCGGTTTGATATTTGATAATCTGGTGATCTATTCATTTATCTTTGTGAATGTTCGTAAAAATCATTTAGCCTTTGTGTTTTCCCTGAGCCATATATAGGTCAATATTGAAATTATTGTCTTTGCTAGTTTTGCATTTCACTATTGTTCTCATAGAGATGACACTTGCATGAGAAATTAATCATTTTGAACAACATAAACATTTATGCTTGCAATTGTCAAATCCCTCTATGTTGTAGCCAATACTTCTCATCTATTTACCACAAAGACGCTTTGCAAAATGTTTCAAAGAGTTATCCCCTGGTATGGTATATTTTGTGGAGATTTGTTATGTACTTCCTCCTCTTCCTCAAATGAAGATCAAGTCTCACTTACATGTGTGGTCTTTGTTGTGACAATGTGAACCATAGATCCTGTTCTTTATAACTCCTTTTGAGTTGTGACTTGTGAGCAAGAAAAAAATCTTAATGACCTGTTCTTGTTGACATATTAATGTGCACAGTTTGTTTGAGTTTAGTAATATGTAGTCACCAATTCTAGACAGTAGTAAGGTTAATGGTGAATGAGTGAATACCTAAAACAGGGTGATCAGTATGTTGTGATTTATGTTTCCATGGCTAAGAAAACTAAACATTGCTGATATTTTAATTGTTTCTGTGATCATGGCAATGTTATTTCATATATCTGCACTTTGTGTTATATTTCCATTAGCATTAGAAGTCTTTTGTTTTCTCCCCTCAACTGCATGATGCCCTCTAGTTTATTGCCATACTACTTGATTATTTTTTAGACTGATGATTCTATATGTATATATGTTATTGTCCAGGTTCTAAATGGGACTTTAAACAAGCTAGACCTACCTAATTACAAGATCAGAGCACAAATACAAGCAGAAAAAATGAAGTGAATCTCTATAAACTTTCACTTTTCTTCTCTGTATTTTTCTATCAAACTTCATTCTCTGATTATCTTGTTATGAAAATGAAGCCTATGAAAGTTGATAATGTACATTATCATGCAAGTACTCCAAGTTCAGCTTTAAATATTATTGTTTCTTTTTCTTGTAAGTTGTAAGGAAAAAAAGCAAACACAATGTTTGAATTCATGTCTTGTGATTCATGAAAGATGCTTAATTGCATGCATGCATGCATGGATGGATGATTTCATGCAAAATAAAGTTATTCCTGACCCACTGAGAGACACAGAGGGAGTGAGAGGATCACTGAAAAGTTCAATCTCCACTTACCAAAGTTAATATTATAAAACTGCGTTAGTGTTCTTGGGGCCTGTGTAATTGAGCATCAAAAGATGGTGTCACTAAAGGAAAGCCTATTTTATCATTGAGATGACGAAATCCATCATCCCTGAAACCCTAAACCAGCAACAATGCATTATTATCAATAATAATAACATTAAACCACTATCACATGAAAGTGAGTGTGGTTTCAAAGTGAAAGTAAGGTTGGTGGTCATTAATTATAGAATCAGAGTCACTTGCCATAAAAGGCAAAGAAGGGTGGTAAAGAGTTAAAGAGAGTGAAAGCATGTTATGTCATTGAAACCCTTGAAAACCCTTTTGTTGAACTTTGATCATGGCCATGCATGGCATCCATTTCCCAAGGTGAGAGAAATTGGAATATCATTCCATCTCTTTCCTCCTCTCAGTGTACTCCTTTTTATCATGAAATACACACATACACACATATATATGAATCATGATAACTTGCATGAAGAAAAACAAAAGCAAAAAAGGCAAAGCAGTTGAAAAGAAAAGAAAAGAAATTAAAAGAAGAGAGAAGCAAGAGAGTAGCTAGAATTAATAAGAAGATGATATAATTTAAATGGGTGTGGTTGGGTTTGGTTGGATGATCATCTTCTTCAAAACAAAGTTGGTCAAAAAACAAAAAAACACATCCTCGAAGACTACTTCTTCTCATCATCCATTCATCCTCCCCTCCCTACTTTCTTTATCGAAACTCACCAGTTATTACTTATTACCCCCACTTTATTTTCATGAAAGCTACAACACTCTTTAATTTTCTTTTCTTTTATAATTTCTTTCTGTTTCCAAATATATTAATTAATTATATAACCATTAATCATTCCATTCTTCTTTCACTTCTCAATCATTGTCCATCCTTAATTACTATCTACCTCTATCTTGTTCATATATATATATATAACCCCCCACCCCCAATCCCCCTCACAACCTCAACCACAACTCTCTCCATCCTTTGGTAATCCTTTTTCTATATTTGTTTTAATATCTTATATATATATAATATATTTGAGATTGATATTATTGTTTCTGAATCTTATAGTACTTAGAGGAAGGAAGATGAACAGGAAACCAGGAGACTGGAACTGCAGGTCATGCAACCACTTGAACTTCAGCAGGAGAGACTCATGTCAGCGGTGTGGTGACCCGAGGTCAGCCAATGACCGTGGTGACTATTCAAGCTTCGGCGGCCGTGGTGGTGGCTCATCTTTCGGCTTCACCGGCTCCGACGTTAGACCCGGTGACTGGTACTGTTCATGTGGTGCCCATAACTTCGCTAGCCGCTCAAGCTGCTTCAAATGTGGCGCTTTCAAGGAGGATTCAGCCGTCACCGGCGCCGGCGCCGGCTCCGGCTTTGACTCCGACATGCCTCGCAGAGGCTATGGTTTTGGCGGCGGCGGCGGTGGTGGTGCCCGCTCCGGCTGGAAATCCGGTGACTGGATTTGCACAAGGTTCTTCTTTAGCTCATTAAAAAGATGCCACGTGGCAGTTCCCGTTCATGCATGCATGCATGGATTGATTGATACGTAGCTAATCACGTGTGGAATTAATTACTTCAGGTCTGGATGCAATGAACACAACTTTGCTAGCAGGATGGAGTGTTTTAGGTGCAATGCTCCAAGAGAATCTGGTGATTATTTATTTATTTATAATTAACTTGTTTTTTTTTTTTCTAAATTGATTTATTAGAGTTTGATGTTTGATTTTTTTGGGCTTGATTAACAGGAACTGAAGTTTGAGGAGAAGAAGAAGAAGTTGAGATTGATAAGAGTATATTAGGAGCACTAATAATGTGTTTTTTAAGTTAGTTTTTGCATGAAGAGCTCTCAACTTGGCTCCTCTTTTTGAATTCATGAGAGCTCTTTAAATGGAATCAAGAGTGTCCTTAACTTGTTAGCATTTTGTTTGTTTTGTTTTGTTTTTCTTCTTTTCTAATGTTTGTACGTCTGTGTCTTATTAGCTTTGTGTTGTGGCTTCTTCTTCATTAATGTCCTTTTGTTGCTTTGGATTAATGTGTCTTAATTTGTGTGTGTGTGTGTGTGTGTGTTTTGAAGTGTTTTAATTTGGAGATGAAGTTGTACGGCAACTCTTCTCTCTTTGTTTTAATCAATGGAGATTGCTCTTAATTATATTTAAGTACTTTAGCTTAATTGTGCATTTAATTAATTGATTGATTGATTGATTGATTAACAACTGATTAATTTTATCCGATGGTCCAATCAGTGTCTGCTAAAGCTGGAAAACATTTCCAAAGCACTGGAAAAGAGAAAAGATGTTGTCTGAGACTCTCAAAAGTGCTTTTTAAGTGCTTATAAATACAATGATTCAATGACTGCATAAACGTACACATAACAAAGTTTTCATTTTTCATGCACATATACTTGACATTGGATTCCCTTGTATCTATATATATATATATATTATATATATACATATATAAGCTCTCTTAGACTCAAAACTTTCATATATGCTTTGTGTTTTAATAAATAAATAAAACTGGTCAAAAGCCTTAAAGCATAACTCATAGACGTTTCTTCTTTTAATTTTACCTTTTCTTTCTTTTGAGGAAAAAAAAAAAAGAAAAAAAAATTGTTTAATTACATTGTTTGTGTTAATCATAATATGTGCTTTTGATTAATAGTTATAGCTTTATTATTTACATAATTAATTGCATACACCTCTCCTTAAAATCTTCAAAAAGGAAAAGACACCGATATATAGAAATCCTCTTGGGTCGTTTCATGTATTTAAAGACATTAAGCTAATTATCCACTAAACATACAAATTAATAATTATATTTAAGGACATCATATATGTTAATCAAATATTTAATTAAACAAAAAGCATCCCAACTTAACTTGTTTTGGTCTTTTTAAAAAATAAAATTGGATAAATTAACCATAATTAATGGTTAAAATAAAACAAATATAAAGATTAATCCAAAGTCCAAACCGAGTTCGACTCAAAGTTGTTCTCGGACTTCTTCATTATATAAATCTTTACCTATATATATGTTCATCATAAAACAATACTAATCCACTGATTTGATCTCTAAAACAACACTTGAATAAATCTTGTGTTCTTTGTTTTCCCTCCATATTAAAGTACTCATATATACACACACATATATATATCTTTAATTCCTCCCTTTCTCTATATATATATATTATGAAACTTTCATGTTTATTAATTTGCTAATGTTCCTAATTAATCTTCTCTTTGAATCTTCTATTGAAAGTTCAATATTCAACAAATTAAGGTATATATCTACAATGCCCAGAAAGAGAAAACTTGTTGATGCAACACTCAAACATAAAGAAAAAGCAAAAAAAGCAAAACAAGCAAAAAAAGATTGGGATGACATTATATGTCCAGTATGCATGAACCCTCCACACAATGCAGTACTTCTAGTTTGTTCATCTTACAAAAACAATTGTCAAACTTTCATGTGTAACAACAGTTATCGACATTCGAATTGTCTCGATCAGTATCGAAAGTCTTCACCGAAATTTATATGTCCTTGTTGTCGAGGCAAAGTCATCAATAACAAAGTTATCGACGATCTAAGGAAATACATGAATACAAAGATTAGAGAGTGTGCTGTTGAGAAGTGCAAGTTCAATGGTGATTATGAGGAATTGGAAAAGCATGCCAGGTTAGTGCATCCAAGGTGCAGACCAAATACAGTGAGTTTGAAGAGAAAAAGAAGCTGGGATTCAATGATGAATCAGTGGGAGTGGGAGGACACATTAACTGCTGTGAGACCTTTTTATTATGAGAATTGATTTTAATGTGAAGATGATGAACATCTTCACTAGTTTCAATTTGCTTCATATTGTAATCAATTTTACCTCTTTTTTTTTTTTCAAAGTATAATGATTCACTGTCACTCATGTGTATGAGTGTTTTTTTTTTTTTCTTTTAGTTATTTAACTATACGGTTCAAAAGAGCACGCATGATCTATGAGACACGTGTCAGAATATAATAGACTAAAACTAGAGAATACTCTAAACCAAGTGAGATGACTTCTACGCGTGATCTACAACAGTTGGATTTAAACAGTTATTTACTATTTATTTAATAGTGTAATTAATGTATTGATAAATAGTAGGATAATGTAAAGTGATATATACACTATTTTGATATAAACTGTAAATTAAATTATGTGTTTTGCCAACCTGTTTAATGATAGTACAATTCTTCAGTTACTGTTTATGATATCATGTGTATGAGTTTCTTTTTTAATTAATATTTAATTATACGGGGTTTTTTTAGCAAATTTATATTAATGGGCCTTTTGATAAATAGGCCGGGTGGGCCTGTTAATGAGGGCTTTTTCGGTATTTTGCATTTCCCGCCATCAGAGGGTTTAAAGGGAGAAAAAAAATTTGGGAAAAAATAGAAATAGAAATTGAGACAGCGTCAACCTCAGAGGTGTGGATTAGGGTTTCGGTTCCAAATCCATGGCTTCTTCTTCGAGCTTCAAGCTTGCGCCTGCTTCTCCTTCAGCTCAGGTGTATTTCTCTTTGCTCGATTCCTTTTCCTAGCTCTTTTGCGCCGTCTGTTTTGGTCCCCGATTTCTCTTTTTCCGCGTTTTTCGAGAGATCTTATCGCCTGTGCAATGATCTGATCGTGTTTAGCTCTTCGTCTTGCTGGGATTTTTTATTTTTATTTTTCGCTGTAATCTTTGTTTTTCTGCGTGTGAGATCGTGAAGGTGGAGGGCTTGATGTGAGGTATTTGATCGATTTAGCGAGTGTTTAGGCTAATTTCGAAGTGAGAATCAGATCGTTTTGTTCCCGTTCTTGGACATCATTGTTTTCACTGAAAAGTTTGAACTTTTCGATTTATTTAGGATTTCAACTAAGCAGCGTAATTGCGATTGAGTTTTTAGAAATTTAGAAGTTAAATGGGTTGATAGTGCTAGTTGCTCCAGAAATCATCAATGGCTGAGAAAGCGCTAGCGCTGCTTCGAAGCAGGCTACGGGATCAGAGCTTCGCTCATGGTGTCTTCAAATCTTCTCCGGATAGCAACTATAGGTTTGCACTCCTTGTCAATCCTGCATTTATTCTGTAGATTTCCCTTGCTTTTACTAGCAATTTCCAGTTATACAGACCTAAATTTACCTAAATAGCAAATCACCACTAAAATTGACAGCAAGTTGAAGTTCCTGATCTCCACTTCCATTGCTGAGGGCTGCAACAACTCTGTCCTTCTCTTAGGCCCCCGTGGTTCCGGGAAAATATCTGTAAACCTTTGCTCTGAATAGGATTTTGAGGAATCTAACTTCTAGGATGGCCTTAGTTAAGTTTTTCCTTTACAAATCTATTCCTGCCTTGCAGGTGGTGGAGCTTGTTCTTGCAGATTTGAGTGCTGACTATCCAGATATGCTCTCTGTGGTATTGACTTCTCCCATTTATTTGGTAGATAATACCATTTGTTTTGTAAACTTTGTTCTTTTCAATAGATATTTTTGTTCTTTTGAGTGGAGTAGTTGAAATTCGATAATGGCAAAATGTGTTTCAGATCAGATTGAATGGCCTGCTGCACAGTGATGACAACTGCGGTCTTAAGGTGGGATCTGCAAATATACTCTTTTTCTCTTGATGTTTGTGTTTTTTTTTAAGAATGAGATGGAAGCAAAAAATCCGTTCCTCTTTTTCTTTTGGTTATATGACTAGGACTATATGTGGACTTGCTTTTATTGACTTGGTTATAAATCTTAAAATGATCATTACCATTCATTTCAAAAAGCTCATAATTTTTAAGTTTCTGAGTAGTAATTCGAGCATCAAAAGAGAAGGCAAAGCAAAAGAAATGTGTTTAGGTAATTTGTAAAATGAGAGTGTAACAAGAAATTTTGAAATTTCAAGTAGTAAGTTAAAAACCGCTTTTTCATTGCTTATCCTGTCCCTCTGCCCTCTCTTTAACGTTTCTCACATTATTCATGTTATTGAGGCTTGTAATTCGCTTATTGTTTCATGAATTTACTTTTGGATTTCATCATCTTTTTTGTTTTCCTTTAATAACCTTTTTTACTTGGTCATTCTGTTGGTTATCAAGGAAATTGCAAGGCAATTATGCTTGGAGCATCAGCTGCTATTCTCAAAAATGGTATATGCTCCTTTTTGTTTATTATTTTTTTGAGTTAGGTGTGACTTTTACTTTGTATCAAGAAATTATCTCAGCCTTCTCTTGTTATTAATCCTTTGTCAGGCCTCATCTGATGATAACTCGCAGTTCATGTTGGACATGCTGAGGTAACGGTGTATGTTGTTTGGCATTAACTATTATTCCCTTTACAATTTCATGTCTAGTTTCATATCCTTTACATTTTAATTTATTTTATGACTTTTATGTTTACTGATAGAGAATGTGGATTAGCTCACAAGACCCTAATTTTTTTGCTAGATGAGTTTGACCTCTTCGCACAGGTATGCCTTAGCAAGCCCCCTGTTATCCTTATATTCAATCATTTTGGAAATATCATAACATTATTTGAGGTTAGTTTTACAACATAGATAATAAACAGTAAAGCTAGATGGTATCATCTGTGCAGGATTTTATGAAACTATTATTGACGTATTCACAGTTTACATAATTTATATTTATATCTTTTATGCAATATATTATATGAAACGATGGTAAAATAGGTCATTGTTTTCCTTGATCTTATGGCAGCATGTCAATGTTTTCAGGGGAAGCAAAGGTTGCTGTACAGCCTGCTAGATGCGATGCAAACTCTGAGCTCACAGGCTGTTGCGATTGGTGTTAGCTGTCGCTTGGTATGCGGCTTTCCTTTATTCATGTTGAGGTTTACCTTCTTGTTATGTACTATTAGAGTTTTCTGTAAATTTAACAGAACGGAAAGGTCTGCATATTAATGGAATGTATAGGTCTTGAAAATAATGGAACAGATAGGTCATAGGTTTTGTTTATACCCCCTAGACCTCATCCAGGTGAGAGGATACACATACAAGTGCTAAGCAGCAAGAGGTAATAATAATGATCTTTGATGTTTTGAAGCAAAGCAAAACACCAGATCACTTTCATATTCTTGAGTGCGCATGAGAATCTATTATCTGACCACTTTATACTTCTCTTGTACAATATTGGATTAGGTGGGGGCTCTTCTTATTACTATCATCGGTCATGCTAACACTTTACTGAAATCAATTAAGCTGTTTAAAATAAAATTCCATATGGCATTATTGTTGAGTGGTATGCCTAATTTTCCTTGAACATTATTTAATGTATATGTCTTGCCTTCTATTGCCTTAAATGAGCAAATTCTTTATTTTTCAGGATGCAGACCAACTCTTAGAAAAGAGGGTGAGATCCCGGTTCTCACATAGGAAGCTTTTGTTCATTCCTCTTACAACAGAAGATCTGAAAGTGTGGGTGTTCTTATGCCTGCCTGCATATACATATATATATATCAACTCATAAATTGCTTGAGCCTCATTTCCTACCTGGAACGCAGGTTCTTGAACCATGCGCTGTACTTGCCGGAAGACTCATCTTTTTCTTCAAACTATGTTAAAGAATTCAACTCAAGGGTCAAAGTATCCTTTTGGTGATGGTATACTTGTGACGTTTGAAACAATGAAGCTGCTTTTTCTTTGAGCCCTAGAAAAATGGTTTGACCAATTTGCAACAATATAATGATGGTTCAGAGCTTATATAACCAGAGAAGCTCTTATTCTAAAAAATTGTGAGGGTCCCAGTGGTCATGTTCTTGATTGATATAGTCTGATTGAATGTTTAGAGGCTTGAATTACCCTGCATGCTGGCCCATTTGTTCCTGCATCGAATAGAGGACTTGAAATATGTTTCTTGTTGTTGCTAAGTAAAATTATCAATTGTAGACTCTTCTGTCCAAAAGTTCTGCCTGCATTGAAATTTGTGAATTGGCCCTTGACATGGTTGCAGATTATTTTAGGTGACAAAAAGTTCAATGAAGCTCTGAACTCATTGTCTAATGTTGATGGAACCATTGGCAACATCCTGAGATTTCTGTGAGTGGTTAAACATTTGTTAGAAGTATCTTCAATGGCCATTCTTCTTCTTTGTTGTCAGCTTTGTTCTGAATTTTTTATATCAATCGAGTTCTAGGTATCAAGCTGTGTCATATATGGATTTAGCCTCTGGACTGTTAACACTGCAAAACTTCAAGAGTGCTATTCTCTGCTTCCAGAAGCAACCAAAACTTGATATTGTGAAAGGTTAGTCACTTAACAATGAGCACCCTTCTTCCTTCTGCTTAAAATCTATATTAACTAGACTTTATATTATTTTACTCTTTTGGTTTAGTTGTTTGTCCTTGCCAGCTTTGGTTTAGACCAAGTGTTAAGTGCATAATGTTTTGAAGCTCTCAGGAAGACCTATATTGTTTTTTATCACCATAGTGCTAGAGGTCTTCAGGCAAAACTCTTTTATCCCAAGAAAAAATCATGAGTGAAGCCCTTCATATGTGTAGATATTATAGGAATTGTTTTATGTGGAACAAGTCTTCCCTAATGGTGATTAACTAAAAGTCTTAGCTCCTAGCAAATTTACCTTGTTTACATAGTCCATGTACCCTGCTACTAGTTGCTAGAATAGTTTAGATTTTGAAGTAGAAAAACATTTAGGAGTAGTTTCTTAGATATAAGGCGTATGTTCTAATTTCTGTTTGTATGGCTCATTATTATCTGAAATTGGTTCTGCAGATGCTTCAGTTTTGGAGCTTTATATTTTGGTGTGCATGAACAGATTAGAGACAAAAGAACAAAACACATACAATTTCAATTCCATACTAAAAGGTTCTCTTTTTAATCATTTCTTCATAATATTCTTTGCTTTCTGAAGAACATGCCCCACTGATATTCTTTGCTTTTTTGTTTGACAGAATATAAGGCTATACATGAAGCATATAAGACCTCTGACCATTATGGTCGAACTGTCTGTTCACGAGTGTGTATAAGATCCTTAATACAAGATATAACTCGAAAGATATTTGAAAATTCATGAATTCACCAAATTGTATGCTGCAGGCTTACGAACACTTGTTAGAGCAAGAGCTAATTTGCTTTGTTGATGGCAAGGGACGTCATCTTTCCAATGAATGCCGCCCTGTGAAACTTCTTGTATCCTTCTCTGAGCTCTGCCATGGGCTGAAGTCTAACACCTCATGCCCTGTGAGTTGCTTCATCTCATCTCTTTGATCCTAATTCAGTGATCTGTTTGCACTGAAAAGCACTAAAATCTTATCCTCATGACTAGTCAAAATTTTTTTATTGCATGTGCCATATAAATGTGCCTATCATTAATTTTGTATTTTGGTGTCAGTGGTTTGAGCTATGTAGTTGAAGCTATACATGTTGAGCTCTCACAAATATGTTGATGCAAATGATTAACTCATCGTACTTTGTTCTGAGATTTGTTATTCTTGTTACCACTTGATTAACACATTTGTGTTTGCTTTGTTCAGGCTATTCTACAGAAACTGTTAGATCATGAAAGTTTCAAATAAGAGCACGTTGTCAAATTTGCAAATGCTAAGCTTTGATGGCAATTTATATGATCAGTGTTGTCAGACCAGGACTAGCCACGCCAGTTTGACGAGCGAGGGAAACCAGAAACCGGGCCTCTGTATGTACACTCTACCCTTAAAACCTGCCAACCAGTGGCCTGCTGGTTCACTCCCAGTTGCTCAGCTGCAGGCATAGCTGATCAAAGGCTAATGGAGGAATGCCCGGAAGATCACCCGGTGATAGAGAACCCTGATTCAATTTATAAACTAGGACGGAAGGCAATTAAATCATGTTTAGTTGAAACAAAATATCAAGCTTGATGTGATTAAGTTCAGGCCTGTTCTGATAGAAGAAGCCTTCAAACTGCTTGTTTAAAGAGTGACACACTTGTACTTTGCAACATACGGAGTAGTTACTACAACTAGTAATAATGTTTCAGGCTATGACTAGTTAATTATAAGCTTCCAACTTAGCTTCTCTTTTCTCTAATAGTTTCAATGCTGTTGTTATAAGTTTTTGGCGTTTTGTTTTGTTTTGTTTTCTAAAGTTCATGTCCCATTATTATTTTGTTGTGGTCTTCTTCATTATTGTCCTTTTGTTGCTTGGAATTTGTCTTAATCTGGAGAAGTCTGCTGTCTCTTCTCTTTGTGTTTCTTCATTAGAGATTCTGTTATATTTATGTTAGCTTAATTATGCTTTTGTTGATTAATTACTTATTTAATCAACTGATTAACTTTATCTAGTGTTTCAATGAGTGTGCTAAAGCTAGAAAACATCCACAAAAGCACTTAAAAAACTAAGGAACTGGTCTCAAGAAAGCTTTGAAGTGATTATAATTACATGATCAATGAATACACTTCTACTCAAAGTTTTCACACATATTCATATATATATATATATATATATATATATATATATTATATTATTATTACAAGGCATTGGATACCTCTTTTTTAGCTTTTTAATAATCCCTTTGAATCAAACCTTTTAACCAGTTAATCATGAATAGAACTGGTTAAAAGCCTTAATAAAGCAAAACTCATTCATGCTTTTCTTTTTATTTTAACTTTTTATTTCTTTTGAGAGAAAAAAAGTACATAAATGCTCCTTAACTTTGGATTAATGTTTGTTTGTTTATAAAATAAGGAAATAAGCAAAATCGGTTTGGTTCAGAGTTCCTTTTTTTTTTTAACAGGCTCAAGCTTGATCTTCATAAGAAAACTTGAATCTTATGTTCTTTTGTTATTTTTAAATATTACAATTATATATATATATATATATTTCCTTGAACTCTCTTTTGGTGATGAAACATGGAGAGGTTTCTCTAATTTTCATCCTGTTCTAGTTTTGTTCTTGTTTTCTTTAACCATATTGATTTTACACACACAGATGAGGTTCAATAGATTATGAGAACAGAGATTGGAAAATGAAAGATGAATAATATTATGAAGATATTAACTGGTTTTAAATAGGCCAATCATTGAAATCAAATCTTTGTTTTAAAGTATACTACTGAAATTAATAAGATGAATGTGTCATGCTTCAAGACATACATACATACATACATACATACAAGAAATCATGAACCATTGCTTTGTTTCTCACAAACATCTTCACATTGTTGGTGACTTTGGTGATTTTTTCTACCCATAATTTTTAATGGAGCTTGTTGTGATTTAATGCTTGGTAGCTGTCTTCATTTATTAGCATTGATTTTTCCTTTTTTACTTCTTTGTGTTGCACTGTTAGTCTGTTATGATGTGTGTTCTGGTTATGGTTTTTCTAATGAACAAACTGTTTGCCATTCATTACTATTCCGCAGGACTTCATTTATTCTTTAGAGGAAAAGTCACCCTTTTAATTATCATTTTATTTATTATTATTATTATTATGATTTTGAGATCAAGCAAAACTATTTATATATATATATATATATAAACAATCACTACCCAAAATCAAATCCTTTGATAATATTATTATAGTACTGTGCATATACTATTGAATACTGTATAGATAATATAATAATATTTATTCACTGTTTAATAATCCAATACAGGAGGATGTCTTTGTCCGTCTCTCTAGAATTGCGGAAATTTATTAATTCAATTTTGTCTTAAAATATCTTCTGAACGTGTATATGATAGGACTCTAATCGTACCATGTGATGTTTAACCAAGTTAATAAATCTTTAAATAAACTATTATAATCGGTGCATAACCGTAACTACTTATCCCTTGACACTTGCAGCAGAGGTAGTCACCTTTGTCAAATAATATATATAAATATATATATATATATATTTAAATAGTTAATAATATCGATGGTTTTCATAATAGGCCTATATAATGGGCTTTGAGGGTTTCAGCCTGTCAAGCCTGCTAAGGAAGGGTAGTTTCGGTATTTTATGATTCCCGCTCGCAGAGGTTTTAATCTGTTTATCTTCAGAGGATTAATAGAGAAAAACAAAAAAAGGGTAAAAAATATATAGAAATTAGAATTTGGGGGAGTGTGGACTAGGGTTTCAGTTGGAAACCATGGCTTCTCCTCCGAGCTCCAAACCTGGGCCTGCTTCTCCTCCGGCTCAGGTATGGTTCTCTTCACTCGATCGCTTCTGTTTGCTCTTTTGCGCCGTGGTTTTTGACCCACAAATTCCCTTTTTGCCCTGTTTTTCGAGAGATCTGATGCGCTGTGATTCTTGTGACGATCTGATGGTGTTTGATGGTTGTTTGAGTGGGTTTCTCAGAAAGTTTGATGCTTCGATTTTAGCTTGATATATATATTTTTAATTTCTAGCTATCTTTGGGGTTTTGCGTGTGAGATCACGGAGGAGGGCTTGATATGGAGCGTTTGATTGCTTTAGCTTGACTTTCAGCTAATTTCAAAGTTAGGGTTTTTTCTCAGTTCTTGGAAATGCTGGAGTGTGTATCTCTGTGATCTCAGGTTGAGTTTTGATAAATTGGTTGTACTGCTTGGTGATTTAGAGTGGTCTTACTAGATACAGGATTTTACTGGTTCTGGTTATACTTTAAAAAGGGGAGTTTGGTTTCATATTCCTTTTGAATTTCATGCAAATTGGTATAATTTTAGTTCTGATGCTATTGTCCCATATCCTAGGAGTGAGAACACTTTCTTTTTTTATTGTATGTTTATTCAAGGGGAAATTTCCATATGTTATCAGTCAAAGATTTTATTTTGTGGCATATGTTTCAACAATGGAACTAATGCTAACCCTTTTTAGTTATATTTCTTAGTATTTCAATCAATGAAAGGTACATGGTTTGTACTTCGAATTTTTCTTTTGACAATTTCTTGAGTTCTCTAACTAGTCATGGGAATTCATCAATTATTTTGGACTATCATTCACAGTACCTTCAGAATGCAATGAATTTGGTAGTTGATCTTACGCATAGTTGAATATTATTATTACAACAGTCCTGTTTTGTAATCAACAGGGTTATTTATTTATTTCTGACAATGGGTAGACTATGGCAACTCTAGAAAACATTGTGGGATCATGATTTTGAACCTTTTACTGTATATAGATAAATTTCTGGGCTTCTTTGTTGTTAACATTGTTGATCCTTTTGTCATACCATTCCCTTACCCAGAATACAAAAGCCTTTGAGGTGTCGCATTTACTTATTTTGTTTGGTAATAATGTTGTTTCCTTTTAATTCCCCTCGGCAGGAGTCTCCCTTTTCTAGCTTTGTTAGCAGTTTGTCCCCCATAAATGCAATCTGTGTTCGGAATGCTCTTCATACTGATCTTGGTGTCCCCTCACCTCAACCTGTTTTCACTTCACCGCACATCAACTTCCCAAGGAAGAGGGACCTTTCAAAAAGGTATTCATCTTCTTGGTATTTGTTCATTAGGGAGGTGGATGTTTTAAGCTGACAGATTATACATTTTCCACTTTTCCTATTTAATTTTGTGGCTCTTAACCAGATTCCAAAAACAAGCCTTTTCTGGTGCAGAGAAGTTCCCTTTGTTTGCACTTAATGATACAGTGTTCCCAGAAAATACAGATATTTCTGGATCATCTTGCTTACAATCAATGACCCAGTTGATACCTTGTAGTCAAAAAGAGAGCAACAAGGATGGTCCTTCCCAAGACCCTTTCAGCAGTCCTTCCACTTGCGTGGATGAGTTCCTGGCTGACCCTATAGAAGCTTGTGATGACCCTGTTCAAGTGCCTCGAATTAAACTGACTGACTACAATGAGACACAGAAGGATTGTAAGAAGGAAAATCTTCGACAGATACAACCTCCTGGTAAGCTCATGGCTGTTTCTGATGGCAGCCAATGTGTGATACTTGGTAAATCTGCAATCTTGGAAGAAGACACTACAGATTTCCGTCCTCTCAACACCATTGAAGGCTTAAAAATGGATGTTTCTGAAAATTTGACCTCATTAGATCATGCTGAAGGGGATATACTCAAAGAGAGATCATCTGGGAATATAAATCATACTGAAATAAAAAGTGGTTTTAAACAAACTAAAGAAATTCTGAATTTAAGGAAAAGATCACATGAGAAGCAGCTGGAAAAAGTGGTCACTGCTAATGATGATCAAATTGATCCTGATTTGGCCACAGATCCAGCTTCAAGTCCTTGCCATGGACTAGATTTTGTGGGTCCGAGTTGTGCAGATCGTCTCTCTCTCATGCCAGATGATAAGGATTGGAGCAGAGTGGATTCTGGAAAACAAGACCATGCGCCTTCAAGCGTTTGTTCGGAAGCAGTGGGGGATGTTAACCTGCGCCATGTGCAGAATGGGCAATGGCCAGATTGTGGTTTTACCCCCCAGGTGCTAGCAGAATCTATTCCAGATAATCAGGAACATGATCAACAAGATGATTCAGGAGTTAGACCTGACACATATACTGATGACAAAGTTACATATGATCAGGAGGTAAAACACAATCCCACCATATTGTCTGCCTTGGATATGTAGGTCATAGCAAAGAGTTAGACAATTTATATCTCAGATACTTTTTTTTTTATTTTCTTCTGTGTTTGAGAGGAGCTTCTTTCTTTACCTTTATCATTTTCCCTTAGATGCTTTCCACTCTATCATCTGCTGATGACAAAGTTGGATATGGTCAAGAGGTGAAATGAAACCCTGTCATATGTATGTCTTGCATATGTAGCTCTTGGAAAATAGCTAGATGGCTTATATCTTAGGTACTTTTTCTAGTGTGTTTGAGAGGAGGCCTCCTCTTTACCAGTTTATCTAATTTGCTGATTTAATGAAATATGCACCTTGATTGCAATGGGATCAATTGTGTTTATTACACATTGGAGTTTTCCTTTTCTACAAATAAGATGAGCTATACTCTGGGTTAAACTACTTATTACGAGCATGTCTTCTGTTCCATATTAACTCCAAGCCAAACTTAGTTGTTATTGTTTTCCCGTTATTGTATCTGGTATAACAGAACTTGCTGAGCAAATTATTTTAATGCTTTCATTCTAACTCAAACTTTCAATACCTGAAAACATTCTAGAGGTTGACAAAGTATAAATAGAGTGTCTATATCATATAGCTTATCAATGCTGATGGCCTAATGCTGTATCTTCTTGGTGAGGCCATCATTTTCTTCTGAGAGACTACATTTTTTTTAATAAAATGCTGCCAATGTATGAGGTTATTCTGCTAATGAAGATAAAGAAAATATCAATTTAAGCCTGAAATTTGTATTGTTGTTATGCTCAAAGGATATGTAAAATTGAAGAATCCAAGCGCGTGTGGAATTCCATACGTACTACTGTTTTTTCCTTTGTTATTACTGACTGTTTTTAATGTAGGAGAGTGCTCAGCATCAGCGTGCTATGCGCAAACGTCTACAATTTGAAGGTTTTGATAATCACATTGGATGGAAAGAGAGCTATCCAAGCTTCACAAGTGCCATTTGTGATTCAGAGTCTCCAGGAACTTCTATTGATTTGGACAATGCATGTGCAGACTCAGCTCCGCTCCCCAGCAAAGAGCAGCTGACCCAATTAGTCGATTGTTCTGGAAATGCTTTATGCAAGTTGTCACTCTCTGCATGCAGGAGGTCAAAAGTAGATATTGGGGCACAAGATCAATCTTTCCGTTCTGAGGGAAGCTCCTCTTTGATAGCACCTACACCTTCAGGCATTGGCTTGC
Source organism: Dioscorea cayenensis subsp. rotundata (assembly GCF_009730915.1). Taxonomy (NCBI): domain Eukaryota; kingdom Viridiplantae; phylum Streptophyta; class Magnoliopsida; order Dioscoreales; family Dioscoreaceae; genus Dioscorea; species Dioscorea cayenensis. The sequence continues at coordinate 21,919,342 of NC_052487.1, read as the reverse complement.
ATTTGAATAGTATTGGAGGTTCTGCACCAAAAAGTTTCAATATAAACATGCAATGTCGGGAAAACGATTTGGAAGTATCTATTGACAAATCAGTTTCTGGTGTCCACAAGATTGGTTTGCAGCAATCAAATTACACATGCTCTTCAAGGACTATAAGCCCTTATCCTTCAATAAAACCAATTTCGCGTTTCAATAATTCTTTATCCTATTCTTCTGTGGAAAACAGTAGGGTAGATTTGCAAGAAAATCAAGAAATTGAACCATCTGCACTTGATGTCAAACCTCATGATGCAAAAATTGGTCCTTCAGAAGATGCTTGCAGTTCAAAAGAGTTGACTCAGACGAGTCCCAAAAAGAAAAGGTAAGCTTGTTGGTTGCACTTCATACGAAGCTCCTCTTACATGTTGGACTTTGTTCTTTGTAAGTTGAACTTGGCATGGTGCTGTCCAGGAAGAAATCATCTGACAATGATGGATCCAAGCGCTGCCACTGTAAGAGATCAAAATGCTTGAAGCTGTAAGTTGCATTTTCAGTCGAGCATGGAGGTATATTACACTTCCCTCAGATCTCGAATTTTATTCTCAGTTTATTCTTTTGCCATTTGCAGGTACTGTGACTGTTTTGCTGCTGGAACACTTTGTTCTGAGGATTGTGCTTGCCAAGGATGCTTTAATAAACCTGAACATCAGGAGAAGGTTCAAGAAACTAGACAACAGATAGAGACTCGTAATCCCCTAGCATTTGCTCCCAAAGTTGTCCTGCGTGTCACTGAGCCACAAAAGGATAGTGGGGTATGGCTTTCAGTTTTTCTTTGTGTTGCCTCCTTCGCCTAGTGGTAGAGACTCATGATTTTCACATTATTCAGGAGAGTAAACATATAACACCAACTTCTGCCCGACATAAAAGAGGATGTAACTGCAAGAAGTCTCAGTGCTTGAAGAAATACTGTGAATGCTACCAGGTCCGTAAACATTCAATGGCACATCCGTTATACTATATTTATATTGTTTCTCTTGGCAGAGAAATTATCCTCAGTTTTTTTTCTGCGCTGACCTGCAGGTTGGTGTTGGATGCTCACTCGGATGCAGATGTGAAGGTTGTAAGAATACTTTTGGCAGAAAGGATGGTAACTTCTAGAAACCCTCTATAATTTTGCCTTTTATGCACTAGTATTATTTTTGTATTAGGTTTAATAAATGATGAAGCAATTCCAGTTGTCACTGTCTCCAGTGAGCTGGCTGACAATAAGATTACTTCACAGTTTGATATGCATTGAGCTAGTACTAGTGTTTTGCAACGCCATACAAATTTGCCTATCAATGATGATACTTTGGTTTGAATATTGTTTATGGATCATATTTTCCAAAAGCCTTAAAAGAACTTTTCTGAGCATGTCCCCTTCAAGAGCTCAAAGGAGTTTGAAACTACTGGGTCATGCTAGGAATAGAAGGAAAATGTTTGATGTTTATTCATTAGTTACAACTTTGAAGATGGTTACATATGTGAGGCCAATGAGATATGTACTTATCTTTCTTCTTATGTGCCTCTGCATGTTTTTGAATCCTTTGGTAAGTGCAACTTTCTAGACTCTAATGCTGGACTGTGATTTTAACCTGTTGTATTGATGACCAAATTTTGTGAAATGAACAGTTTTCATTGCCTGGTGGAAGTATAATTGTTACATTCTATATAACATTCTGAAACTTCTTAAACTAAATAAAAATTATCCAAGCTTAAATGGTGTTCAACCTTGGCCTTTGAATAAAATTGGTGGTAGTTTTCATTATCTGATAGCTTCTTGAAACCCTTGCTTGTCTTATGCTATGAAAAAACGTAAAGGTTATTTTTGTCAAAGACGTAACATGCCAACGGATGCGTACTTTGGGAAAATAACTGGTTAAATTCTGAGATGGCCAGAAAAGAAGTGTGGGTAGGTTGGTGTGTGGGGATGGTGCTGCATTGATGCTGGTGGGTGTGTGATCTTGTACCTGTTTGTTTAGTTGTTTTAGCTTGAAGCTCTTTTCTTTAAAAACATGTACCTTAGCCCAATCTCAAGCAATTTTTGCTTTCCCTTGTCTTCTACCTAAAGAATCCATGCTTCTTTTGTGACAGGATCCTGTGAGGTCACAGAGATGGAATACAAATTCTTACAAAGAGAGATGAAAAACAAAAAGCTTACGGAGGCTGACTTGGAGAGTGATTCATCCTGTGAGAAGTTGGGTGTAAAGATAAGAAAGGGTCTATCAGCTGCTGAGGGTTGTGTCTCACGCCTTTCTCCTCTAACTCCTTTATTTCAGACTTCAGAGTATGGTCCCGTGACAACCTTTTGCTTTTCTTCATTTGTTACACCCAATAACAATTTACAAAATGTGTGTCATTATCTGTCTCACAAATTTCCGTACTTAATGAATTTTGTGGCAGTGAAAATGATGTGCCTAAAGCTCAGCCTCCTGTCAGCTATTATCCATCACCAGAATCCGGTTCATCTGCATTATTATCATACAATGAGTCCCCAAGTTCTCCAAAGGGTGATAATTCTTTAGTAAAATCAAGGGAAGACACTCTTTCTTTGGCACCTTGTGATCAGGGTTTAAATGGTGGAAGTGCTGCCAAAGTTGACCCATTCTCACCCAGATGGGACAGGTTTTCAGATATATGTGACGTTAGTCCTATGTCAAATCCTTCACCATCCGTTACTGGTTCTGCAGCTATAACAAGTGTAAGAGAACGCAGAGGTTTGCAAACCAAATTGTTTCATGGAAGCTGTCACTTATCAGCTGGTCTCCGTTGGCGCAGTTCTCCTGTCACTCCTCTACCGCGGTTTGGTGATGGCAAGTTAATTATTGAACCAGACTCTGGCAGTGGATTGCATTGTAACGTTGATGATGATACACCAGATGTTCTGAAAGACACTAGTTCTCCTGCCAAGGCTGTAACAGCTAGTTCACCTAATAAGAAGCGGGTATCTCCACCAGCCAAATGTTTGCATGAGACAGGCTCAACTACTTCACCTGCTGTAAAGAGTGGCCGCAAATTTATATTGAAATCTGTGCCATCCTTTCCTCCTCTCACCCCTTACAGCAATAAACGCTAAAAGAAAATTGTTACATAGGTATTGCTCTCATCATGTTGAGGTAAATACCATCATATCATCTCCTCATAACTACAACCTTATTTGAATTTTTCACTAATATTTTTGCAGTTTGTTTGATGTGGCAGTAACAACACCAGATGCATGCCTTGGGCATATTACTGTGGATGCTCACTTATTTTTTTCCCCTAGAAAAGGGCAGCACATGCAGAGTATTTGTGAATGTGAAGTTACTGAAGGTACAATAGTAACTTCTTTTATCTGAAAGTAATGTTTGCCTGATGATTCTACACCTACCTTAATAACTGGAGATGGACTATGCTTTGTGTAGCTGGAGTTAGTGGTAGCATTGGAATAAGTGGTCTGTTTTCATTGTGTAAAGTTGAAACTAATCTGCATGCTGCAAATTATGCTAGATGGCAGCATCTATAGTTTTGTATTGACTAATGCAGGTTTGTCATGTCACTAAACAATACATTCAGCCTAGGTCAGTGATGCTGGATTAATCCAATGAAACATGCTGTATGTGGAGGTTATGTTCATGAAGCAGCAATGTATTATATAGTTAGAAGATAATCATGCAAGGTTACATGAACCAAGTCTTGATTTCTGTGTTGAGATTGGGAAGGCTTGGTTTAATTTGTGTGTTCATTGTCAAAGTACAAACTGTTTTCAATGCAAGGTTACTTGATCCAAATGTTCCCTCCTTTTTTTATATATATATATATTTTTTTTAAATGGGTGTGTGTTCGCTGTTCATAATGGGTTCTGTTCTTATTTCAATTCTCTTGTTTCTTTCTATGTAGATGTAAGGTAAACCAAGACCAAGAGTATGATTTGTATGTCTAATCCATGTGTATCATGGATATTGTACATACCTTAATGGTTAAGTTGATAACTTTGGATTAAGTTTGTGTTGTTTAGTTTGATAGAATGTGTTAAAATTATTTTATATGAAAATTTTTTATTTTTTTTTAAAAAAAAGTTGTTTAATTTTTTCTTTACTAATTGAAAATTTATCCTCCTTTTCTTTAAAAATTTTATAAAGAATAAAAATCTCTTTTCTAGTAACACAGGTGGTTTATCCACTTTTTCAAAAAAAAAAAATAAAATAAAATAAAAATAATAATAATAATAATAATAAATTTATATTGATTAAGTAAAACTTTGTAATTTAAATTTAAATAACTTTTAATAGTTATAGCAGAAAGTAGCTCCAACTTTTTTATTTTTTTCTTTTTGAGCTCATACTTTTCACACATATATATACACACACACACACATATATAACTCTATAAAAAAAATATAAACTACAAAACAAATTATTTTCAAAATAATAAATATAAAAAATTTATAGAGGATTATATGTAATTAGAAAATAATTTTTTTTTACAATTTTTAAATATTATACTTAAAAAAGGCACACACAAAAAATAAAAAATAAAAAATAATCCTCTGCACACCATCAAAATAAAAAGGAATTCTTTTTCCTCTCCAAATATCATTCCTTAAGAATTTTTTTTTTAATAAATTCCACAAATCATTTTTAAATCTTATAAAATAAAATTCCTATAAAAAAATTTCTTTGTAATAAATTCCACAGAAACCATTTTAGAATCCTATAAAATAAAATTCTTATGAAAAAAATTTATTATACATCCAAAGTTCCAAACAGACCCTAATATCAACGTTAATGTGACAGAGAGGAATAGCATTTATTAATGTAACCAGCCTGACAAGCCCAATGAGTATTTATATTATGAAAAACAGAACATTAACACTGCAGGAAAATAAAAAACCAATGGAGCAAATTTAATATAGCATCACTCATCACCCACATCCATCCATTCAAAGTTGGTCACATATAAATCCTTGTACCTATTCATTCACAATAATAATAATAATAATAATAATTCGCATTTCATATGATGGTATTATTCAAAATATAAAAATGGTTCCTGAATGAATCTCATGAGTGTTAACCATCCAGTCCAAATGTTGCAGTAATCCACTTGCACACATCATCCATCTCTTCTGGAATAGTGTAATGCCCAAGCCTGCAAAACAATTTATTCATTAATTAAAGAGTTAAAAAGGCCGGAAAAAAATTTACTAAAATGCGCAGTTACTAATCACACACCCGCTGTAATTTTTAAAAGTAACGTTTTGGAACCCAGTTGATTTAAGGACCTCTGCAGATCTCTCCCCATGTTTATACAGAACTACATCATCACCTGAAACAAAATCAAACAGAACATCTTGTTACCGAATTTTTTCCAATAGTAGCTACTTTATTATTTATTTTTAGAAACGAAACAATATGACAAAAGAATGAATAATCAATGCTTCCTAAAGCCTTCTTGGCTTCTTCGATCTATAAATTTAACATGCTTTTGTTTTTTTTTTTTTTTGGGTAATTCTCCGTAAGGAGAATGCAAGGAAATCATGAAGTGTGTTGAAACAATCGGTAATTTTTCAGTTGTACATAAGAAAGATGAATACCTTTTCCATGACAAAGTAAAATGGGCAAGGAGGAAGCTCGTGCAACCACATCTTGTGACTCTCCCACCCTATTCTTGAGAGTCCTAGAACACACACATTGTGATACAGTATTCAATGCCGATGCAAGATGGTGAAATATGGGAAAATGATGATAATACAATCATGGAAAAGTTTTAATTTGATTGAGATAAGCCAAACCTGGAACATGGAAGCCAGCCACTGAGACCTATAACTGCACCAATATTGACAGGGTATGCACTACCATTTTTATATTTCCCAACAGCACAGCAACTGGCCGAGTACAATGCGGTTGCCGCACCCATGCTAAAGCCACCGACACCAAGTTTGACTATGGTAACCAAGGGAAAACAATTATTGAAATCGCTCATTCTGCTTGCAGAAGTGCATTGATGAGCATACTATAGATGTCATGGATGGAAAATAACATGTTAAATGAGTGCCGTTACGAGTGCTTAGAGTTTCTGCTTGTTGCAACAGTGTAGTAAAGAAATTGTATCTTGTCACAAGCATAGAAAAGCATTTGCATTATAAATATTGATAAAATACTTAGTATGATCTCAATTGTAACTAGAAGGGTGAAACGGTGTTGTATGGAACCATTAAGACTAAATAAATAACATAATGTAATTAGTAACAATTTGAACATACTGTCAGCAGGTTCAGTTGATAACAAGTTTGCAACATGTGCAGCAGATGCATCCATGCCCGCAACATCATCAGGACCATCCTCTGAGAGGTCCCCAACATCAAACCCTAACAAGCCAAACATAATAAGATGCACTCAGTGCCTAATTGATGAAAAGGTACAAGGTCGGTTGCTAAGTTAGTAAACTTACAAGCACTGCAAGGAAAACCACCAAAAATAGCTACAGGTCGAGTGGGGGCAGTCGGACATATCCATTTGATCTTGATAGTAACAAAAAACAGAAAAGGGAATAAAACTATAATATTACTGTAAGAAACAAAGATGTGGACATAACATAATTAAGAGAACTCTGAAAGCGCATGGGAAATGCTTTACATTGGGAAGAGGAAGAGTTTCCAGAAGCTGAGACCAGCTGCAAAAGATAACCACAATCAGTCATTAGTCCTTAAGGCCAAAATTTCAATAACTTAACTTAAACTGAATTCAAAACTTAAACCCAAAGGAACCTTGAGGGAGATCTGAAGATAGATTCTAAAGAATGTGTAATTCAAACAAAAAACAAGAAAAATGCAACAGAAAATATGTAAGAAAGCTAAAAATTTCCATTATCACATCAAACAAGTTGAGTAATTCACTAAACATGTACATTTTATGTTTAAACCAACAACACAAGCCTGAAAAAGAAATGTTAAACCAGAGTGCTCTAAGAGAGGATCCAAATGCATAGTAATTTAATTGTGCAACAATATAACACATTACTTATGTTAGCAGATGTTAAATGATAAATAAAATCACGCACCACATCACATCCTTGGGCAAAATATGTTCAGATGATAACAGAATTATGAGCGTCCAATACATGGTATAAGAAGCAGTGACTTACCTACCGAAGTCGTTTGTAATCTAAAGGAAACAGTAGTGATGACAAAAAGAAAAATATCTAGATCTTGTGAATTGACACCTTGCAAGCAAGAAGGCAAAAAGTCCAGTATAAAAAATCAAAATTTCAGATAAAAATTCCCTTCCTGGTTGCATAATAGGATAACAAAAGAGGAACAGAATAAAGAGATAGCTGGAATGTCCCATAGTGAAGACCATGGTTGGGCTAATCAACCAAATAATTTAGATTGAGCATCTGGTATGAACTTCTTTGTTATCTCTAAAAAGGATTCTTAAAGCACAGACACAACTACTGTGAAGATCATGGTCAGGTCGATCAATCAAATAATTTAGATTGAGCATCTGTCAAGAATAACTTTGTAGCCTTTTAAATCTAAAAAGGTTTATTAAAGCACTGAAATATCCCATGTGGAGTTCATGGTTGCAGTGACCAATCAAACAATCTAGATTGAGCATCTGGCAAGATAATATATTGCCTTTTGTCTTAAAGGGTGCTTAAAGCACTATATACAGGGTGTTTATCAACTCAGCCACCTTTGTGTTCTCATTCCAAGAAAGAACCATTAGTGCCAACTACATACTCAGGACCAAAAGAAGAATAATATGACATCGTAATGAATATGACCAACACTGAATCAACTATGCATAGAAAACAGTTGAAATAACAGTAAGAAAAAAAAACAGTCTGATTAGTTAACAACAAAAAGTTTAAATCAAGTCATAAGAAACAACAGCTTTAAAGAAAAAGATGTAATTTGCTTCAGCGCATAGACACGGTAAGCTTTCTTCCATACCCACATAAAGAAACTTCATGCCATTAGAGACCGTGAAGAATCAGCAACTTAATATTGCAAAAAAAGACCATAAACATTGACAATAACTTTCATAGTATGATAGCTGATTAATATATATATATATATATATATAATACCTTGCTCCATTATCTCCTAGGCCATGAAGCCACACAATGGTAGCCTGATGCCTTCCCTTGGGCCTGACCACATGGGTCCTGCCAAACTCGAAGGATCCGCTGTTAGTCTTAGCACCTGCATTTAACAATTTGAAATCAACTGACCACCGAGACAACATAGCATGCAATTTTCCCCCCTTATTCACCACAATATCTATTGAACATATAGAAAACAATAAAATTGAACAAGAAAGAATGAGAATCAAACCAGGGGCGATAGAGCTACTTCCATGAATCATTTTGCAAGCTCCAAAAGCAGTTCTCAAAAACACACCAAAACCAGCAATAGCTGCAACTGAACAAGCTCACTCTCTGCGAAAGGGAACCAGTGTTACCTATTTATAACAGATTACCCAGAATATTTAATATAAATTCAACTGAGATGACACAAATCCAAACTCTACAGAATACAACTCTCAATCACCAAGTCACAGATGCTCTTGAACGGCCAACCCTATAAATTCATATTAAAATAGAACAACAAGGAAGCATACAAGCATTTTCCAAGGGGATAGAATCTTGGAATAGAGAAGAGACCGCCATGATTAGATAACATAAGGTGGGGACAAGATCATAAAACAAAAGTATGATGCTAGGATTTGAATATATGAATTTATGCTCCCAAAATAAAAAGAGATTACAAAGAAAAGCATCAATATAAAAACAAGCTACTCCAAGTGGAAGACTACAACTCAATGCAACAGGAAAGCATACAAGCTTTTAGCAAAGGGAAAGTGATTTGAAAACAAATCCATGATGCCAAGATTTAAAAACACAAACCATCAACATAAAAACCAGGTACCACCATTAATGCAACAGGAAGAAATCTCAAAAACCTAATGGTAAAGGGCAGAATCAATGAATTGGCAACAGATTCAATAAGAAACAAGACAGAATGATGGCAAAGCCAAAGGGAAGTGAATAGAAAACAACAAAGCCATGATTTTTGGGACATGAACACATAAATCTAAGCCTCAAACAAGTGCTTACAGATCAAAGCATCAAGAAAACAATAAAAACCAGAATGAAAACTCACAAATGGAGAAGATTTGGGGCAGTGGGTGTTAGTATTGCTCACCAGAAATTGAGGGGAAAGAGGATGAGAAAAAGGATGTGAGCTTTTTCCCCTTCCCAACTTTTCAGATTGTTTTTTTGTCCTTCTTTTTACACTCTCAAAAATATATATATATATATATATATATTAAAAATTAATAAAATAAATTTTTTTTAAAAAAAAGAATATATATATATAGAAATATTCCCTAGTGATCATCAATCACATGCCTGACCGACTGCTCCACGTCATCTCATCATCATCACCAATTCAGCAAGCTATGGAAATTCCCCAAACTACCCCTTAAAGAGGATAATCACTATGAAAACATCAGTGAAAGAGATATTCCAAAGAATTAAATCCTAATATTAATTTTTTTTTTTTTACTGATATGAAAATCTACACATGAACTGCATAAAGAGTTCAATATATATGAAACCTAGGAACTTTGGACTAGCCCAATGATAATTACCCATGGTTGTAAATGAGAGATCTCGAGTTCGAACCTCTCAGTTCATATTTAAGGTCTCCTATGGGAGTTCTGTGTGAGGATTAACTCTCGTTCTCCCCTCCAGGGTTGCATGGCGGGGGGATTATTCTCAGGAGGTCATTCAAGCCACCGTAATTGGTACAACTCCGTACCCGCTTGTCTTTTGCTTTGTCGTTTGTCGACTTTATCAAAATATATATTATATATATATATATATATATATATATATATATATATATATATAGCGAAACGGATATAATCTTGGTGATTACATCACATTTCTAAAAAAAAATCAATTCTTTTGCTCCCATGAATATAATCTTGGTGATATTTCAGTGTCTTTTTATTTTCGTGTTACTCTAATATATATTGTACTTTTTTATTTTCACTTTTAATAGATTTTTTATGGTTCGTGTTTTTTCACCAGTTTTTTTTATCTCTATTTTTAAGTCATGTATATTTTATTTTTGTGTTTTATTATGATTAAAATTTATCCATTTTATGAATATAATAATATAATATAATATATATATATATAATAAAATAATAGTTTAATGTAAGTGGCCAAAACATGAATCACTTTAAGCCACTGATTTTAGTCATGTGCACTTCATCCCAGACTAACTTCAGAGCTTATTCATGGATCTCATGAACAGTCAAAGACTTTTTTTTTTTTGGTGAATAAGGTGAAAAAACCATAATTTATTAAAAAAAAGAACAAAAGATGTAGCAGATGAGCGAATGTGCGATATAAAAGATCAAATAAAGTAAAGAATCGTAATCCCTCACCGCAGTGAGTATAATGATGAAACAAAAGAAAAGCAAAGATAAAAACAAAAAAACAAGATGAAAAAATCGAAGCCTAGCGAAGTCAACAGTCAAAGATTATATATATATATATATATATATCAAAAGAGAGAGAGAGAGATAATTAATAATAATGAATTATACAAAATACAACAAGTAAAAGAAAGAAATGAAATGAGAAGGCTCCCCATGACACTAGCATGTGCAATTGCCAACAAAATAGCAAACAAGATGCAGAAGGTGGTGGTCCTTTAATGGAGATCCTTGCATGTTTCATGAATTGAATGAAGTAATAACAGTGACCTCTTCTCTAATGGACCCATTTTCATCATCATCATCATCATTCATAGAGTTTACATCCATTGTCATAGGCACCAAGAAACCACCCATGAACATCCTTGTCTCTGGTGGCATGCTCACATCCACATGACCTTCAAGCATGTCCACAACCAACTCCATACTTGGCCTCACTTCTGGTCTCTCTTGAATGCACCACAGTCCTATACAAACCAATGCTTTCACTTCCTTCTCTACAACATCACCTCTTCTTACCAACCTCTCATCCACCACCTCCATCACCTTCCCTTCTCTCATTTTCTCATTCACAATCCTTGGAAAGCAAAATAATCTCATTGTGCTATTCTCTACTCCTACTCCTTCATGTATGACTTTCATGTTCCTCTGTCCACCAACAAGCTCTAAAAGCACCATACCATAACTATAAACATCTGATTTTTCTGATATACCATCTCCAAAGAACCATTCTGGTGCTAAGTAACCTCTGGTTCCTCTCACTGTTGTTAAAACACTAGTTTCCTCTCTTTTCATCAATCTGGAAATTCCAAAATCTGTTAAATGGCCTCTGAAATCAGTGTCAAGCAGGATGTTTTCTGGTTTGATATCAAGATGCAGTATTTTTAGCCTGCAATCATGATGCAAATATGCCAGTGCTTTTGCTACATCCACTGCTACTTGATATCTGTTTAAAAGAAAAACAAAGACATAGATCATTATTCATCTGAATTAATAAGAGTTTAACAATTAAAATTTTTAATAGTACCTTAATGGCCATGTCAAGAAAACTTCATCTCCTTCTTGTTCTTCTCTATTGTTCTTCTTGAATAACCAAGAATCTAGAGACCCGTTCTCGATGAACTCATAGACAAGATAGCGAAGATTATCACCGGGGATGTGGCAACAACCAAGAAGACGAACAAGATTGAAGTGTTGCACGGTAGCAATGGCGACGAGCTCATTCCAGAACTCCCTTTCTCCGCGGACTTCTCCTTCAATTCTTTTGACTGCTATCTGTGAACCATCACTGAGAACTCCTCTGAAGACAGAACCAGAACCACCTCTACCAACTTGATTCTGAAAATTATTGGTTGCTGCTGAGAGTTCCTCATATCTGAAGTTTTTTGGCAATCCTGCAATGTGTCTTAAATAACTGTAATCAAGATGGAGTTCTTGCTCTCTTGCAGTTATTATCTGTAATGGACTTTGAACATGTCTCCATTGATTTCTTCTTCTATATCTTCTTCTATAACATAAGTATCCACATGACAGTAGGACAAAAAGAAGAATATCAGCTACTATGAAGATGGAAAATGTCGTCGAACATCCTAAACGGATACATGATACGATAGCTATAGTGACAATGAAGACAACAAGTATAGTGCAAAAGATGACCAGCTTGATTACACCGCAAATTGAGGTCACATTCAAAGTGAATTGGAGAATAAAGATGATGAATGCAGAGAAAATGGTTGAAACTTCAATATTAGCAATAAGAAAAAAAGCCTTTGATGCTCCGAGAAGAATCCGGAGTAGTATCATCAGAAGGAGGAGGAATAGAATCACAACAGCAGAAATTGTATGCAAAATCTTCATGGTTACTTGTTGAAACTATCTTCACATTGATTTTTCTGACAATGAAGAAGAGCTAGATTGAAATAATTAAGGACAGCAAGCAAGCAAGCAAGCAAGCAATTGACCAATAAATAAATTAATACAGTGTGCATGACTTCTAATGATTTTTTTGCTATTGTTTTCTGAGTCACTTTCAGGTATCAGACTCATGGAATTGTGACTGTATAATTGTTTCAGTTTTTCACCAGTTGCATTCTGTTGCTCAGTCTATAAAAGAGAATAAATAAATTATCCAGTGACTGTCTAACAAACTAATAAACTCTTATAATATATAGAGAATTGGACCAGACAGCAGGTGTAGGTGGGATATGTGAAGGAACTGATTCAAAGATGAGACCTTTGATGGGTTTGGAACTTGGAATGATAATCTTATTAAATATATCAATGTTGCTTGCAAGACCAAGTATTCAAACATTAAATTTAAGAAACAATTTTCAACTCAAATAAGATTAATCCAGATTAAACTCCATGATCATCTTCATGAGAAGAGTAGCCTTCTCTCTAGCCTTAGCAGAGCCTCTGATGGATAAGTCAGCAGTCAAGGAGGAGAAGTCATGTTTCAGAATGGCTTTTTTCATGCAATCCTCATCATCTTCAAACAACCTCACAAGTATATCAGCTGCATTTTCTTTGCTCACCATGCATCTTCTAGCCAGTGCATCAACTAACAACTCCACAACACCATCAACACTTTGAATCTCTTGCATCCCTCCATCATACCTTGAAAAGAGACTTAAAACTGAGAGACATGACCCAGAGAGGTCCTCATCAGGACCTTCAAGAATCCCAACAAGAGCAGGAATAGCTCCTGCCCAGATAGCCAGAGTGCGGTTGCCATGAAACTGAGAAAGCTCAAAGAGGGAACTCAGAAGGTGGTGAGCTGCATGGTGGCCAGCATTGCTCAGAGCTTTGACAATGACTTGGATTGTTCCGGCAATGCCGAAGACTGCCTTGTTTTTGTCTAGCATGGCAAGGCTGCAAACCAGAGTGGCAGCAAGCTTGCTGGAATGGGAGGAGGATGAAGAGAGGATGATGGAGTTGAGTTGGTGAATGGTGGTGGTTGTGGCTAAAGTACTTTTGAGGTTGGGGTTTAAGGAGAGGTTTAAGAGGATGGAAAGGGAGAGTGTTTGAAGGCAGTCAGAGGAGGATGAAAAGAAGGAGAGGATGATGGGAATGGCTCCATGAGTGTGAGCTAAGAGGTTCCTGTTTTGGGTGCTGATTTTGGTGAGGGAGGAGAGGAACTTGAGAGCTCTTTCTTGAGCTTCTACTGAGCTTGATTTAGCCTGTGCCAGGCATTCAGTGATGGATTCATTAGAAGGCAATGACATGTTTTTTCAAAGGTCTGTCAAACAATCTGGTTTGGGTTCAACTGTTCTTAAGAGCAGTACAGGGATGGTGGTTTCAATGTATAGAGACTTTGAAATAATCTCAAGTATTAGAACCTCCGTCGAAAACAAGAGACAAGAGTGATGACAATCTTTGGTTCATCAGAGAATTAATATATATATAAACAAATGGAATTGAAAGCAACATTCAAGTCTGTTAAAAGAGTAGATGTAATCAAAGACGACCACCACTTATGAGTTCCTAGTACACCTGGCAAACACTGACTTGATAAATTTTGGAAACTTTCAAAAGATTAGAACAGCAATTCAATAAAAACACAAAAAAATCCTAGGCAGCTGTTAAATTTAGATCTTACATAGTTATGTCATTATTAGCATTCTCAAAATATTTTAACATCCACGATCTAAGAAATATCTAATGTAAACCCACATGGGCAATTACCATACAAAACCAACCATTAAAACATCCATAAAAATGCTGCTAAGAAAGATACTGTTTCCTCATAATGCTACTGCGCATGGAGGGCAAAAGAAAGATAATGATAATATCTCAAAACATAAAATCAGTTTCTCAACTACTTCTCGCCAGCAGAATCAGGAGTTCCATCTCCATATGAAACCAAGCCCTTCTTCCCACCAGAACTGGTTGAAGGTGACCTTGATTTGTCCTTGCTTGCGGCTCTATTGGGAGATCTAATATCCGGGGATGATGACCTTGACCTATGGGAGGACTTGGACCTAGATCTGGATGGAGATCGTGATGGGCTCCTGCTTTTGGTCATGGACCTGCGCTTTTCCACGCGTCCTCCGTCTCGTAAGCTGCCACGAGATCTGTACCTGTCAGGAGTGCGACTGCGGACAGGGCTTCGGCTGTAACTCCCTCTGCCCCTGCGGCGGTAATTGATGGGACTGCGAGATATACTCCGGCTTCTTCTGCTCCGATATCTAACAAAGTTCAAATAAATTGTAGCAAACATCATAGTCAATTCTATTATCACAAAACATATCAAAAACAGTGAAGAACATGGACTCGCAGGCTCATGAACAGAGCTGAACTTGAGATCAAAGACTTGGAACTGCAAATCTATCAAATTTTTAGCAAGAGAAGCAAGGTAGAGGTATACAGAACATGGAATAGTTAGTTAACAGGCTTTGGGGTACAACTCATAATCACTGTTAACAAGAATCCTGCATGCAGTAAGTTACCACAATGGCTAATGATTTAAATAACAGTTAGTTGGTTATGGCATGATCAAGTACATACCACACAATGATCTCTTCCAAATCATGTTCATTACGTCAGGCATAGTATCAGTGAAAAGAAAATCATGAAAAAAAAAAAAACCAATTTTGGCAATCATACCTGGGGGGACTTCTGCGTCTGATAGGACTCCTATAACGGTGCGGGGGTGAATGGTCACGGTAGCCTCTGTAACCCGTGTACCTATAAAAGGAGAAATTAGGTTAATTTTGCAAGTTCACAAGGAAAAATGGACTCTAAAAGTTTCATAACTGATTACCTTTCACGGTCAGGTCTACCACCATAACGAGATCTAACAGGAGAACGATCTGGTGTAGGTGTTCTGTATTTTCTTGCATAGGAATACCGCTGACTAAATCCGCGTCCTCTTCTGATACGCTTTGGTGACTCATCAGGAGAAGCACTTCTAGACACACTCCTTGCATGATTAGGTGGACTTCTACTGATGCTTCTTTGAGACCTGGTCCTTCCTGGGCTAGGGCTAATACTTCGCCTATTTGACCTTACAGGGCTCCTGCTAAGGCTTTTTCGTCCACTCCTTCCAGAACTTCTATTACTTCTTTGCCTGAGGGACCCTGTAGGGCTTGGACTCACGCTTTTTGGAGGGGATCTTGCCGGACTTCCACTACGGCTTCGTCTTCGAGGGCTCATGCTTGGACTTTTTTGTGAAGGAACCCTCACAGGACTCTCACTGGGTATTCTTCGTGGAGTGGAACTCCCTGAGCTTCTGCCGATGCTCCTTCTCTCTCGACTCTTTACTGGGCTTCTGCTTGGACTTCCCCGGCGTGGAGCAATCGGGCTTCTACTAATGCTCTTCCCAACTGAACTTCGATTAACGGTACCTCTTTTAGAAACACGTGGGCTTCTACTAGAAGCATGTGGAGGACTCCGGCTCAATGATCTTTTGGGGCTTATGCTTGGACTTTTGCTTCGACTTCTGGAACTTATGCTCATACTCTTGCTCATTGACTGTTTAGGACTCACGCTTTGGCTCCTGATCATCAATTTCAGATAAAGAACCGGTTCTGGAATAATTGGTAAGCAGAAAGAATGACTCGTGTGAGATTAGAAGAATAAAAAGACCTAGATTTGCTCGAGTTGCCATCAGCAGTTGGCTGCCTTCCCACATTTCTATCAGGCTTAGCTTCAACAGTAGAACCATTTATGCGTAGCTCACCATTTTCCAAGGGGGAATCTGCCCCCTCTTCCATAAGCTTCTCATGTGTATCTACTTTCTTTTGCAGATCTACAGCCGTTTCTTTCTCCAATGACAAAGGAGGCTGACTTTCAACTGCAGAGAAACATCAGTGTTACTTATAATGAAAACAAGGCTCTTGAAAAAAAAAAACGCATTAAAAATTGGAGATCAAGAATCCTCCAAATTTGTATGATGATTTCTTTTAAAAAAAAATCTGATACCAAGAAATGTAAAGAAGAATCCTCGCTGTGTGACACAACAAAATTACAATTTCATGCCCAGTCATTGTTGCCAAAACTAAGAAACAACTATGAACTAATCTTGAAGACTGAAATTAAAATTTCAGGTGGACAGCCTCAAGACTTCAGTGAACAAAGCAGCTTCTTAAATAAATGTTAACTATCAATCTCATTAGGCGAAAATCTATACTAATTTGACAAGCTAATTTAACACCAAATGGTCTAAACAACATAATTAGTCCAACTCATTCACACTACTGCATTAACAGGAGTGCTGTACTACAACAAATAACTTTTCCTACATAACAGAAAAAATAAAATCACATAGCCCACTAGAGTTTGAGGAATCAAAATTCCATTTGCTTTGGACACCTAAAAAATGTAGAAATTTTGATGGGAAACTACTTTTAAGACTTACCAGAAACCTGTGAAGAGTTCTTGCGTTTTCGACCCCTCCCATGATTGTTGTCTTTTTCATCTTCAGAGCTACTTTCACTTGTTGTGTCAGTATCAGTCTCACTTTCCAGCATCCTTGAATCAACCAGAATATTAAAAAAAAATAGAGTCAATATGTTGATGCATGCAATCATTAATTTAAAAAGCTGTCGCCATGTCACAGCATATGCTTCATAAATTTGTTACCGACTGAGATCCCAATACGATGAAGAATTCAAAATACTGACCAACAGGAAAAAGAACACGAACCTTCTAGACTTATGTCTTGACTTCTTCTCCCGCCTTCTCCGTCTTTTCTCCTTCTTCCTATCCCTTCTCTTTTTTCCTCGCTTGTATTTGTCTCGCTTGTGATATTTCTTCCTCTTCCTCCGCCTATCATCACTTGAACTACTAACATCCGATGATGAAGATGAGTAAGAATCAGAATCACTATCAGAGTCTGAAGATTCAGTTTCTGTGTCAGATGAGCTATCAGAATCAGACGAATAATATCTTCTTCTCTTTTTCTTTCTTCTTCCTTTGGATGATTTCTTGTGTCGCCCCTTGCGGCGATGTGTAGGGCTTTCAATATCAGGAGACACATCTCTTCCAGATTTTGATCTCAAGGAAAGCTTCTTATCTGCAAGCCAACATGTGGTGAGAAACAAAAAATATCAAAACAAGAAGCATGAAATGATAAAAAATCATGCCAAAAATTCAGTATGTTGCATGGCAAATTAAAAGGCCCTCTTCCAACCTTCCTGAATAGCAAGATCAGAAGAGAGATTCTTCACCAGTTTCAATTCTGCATTTCTCTTATCTGCATACGAGAGAATAACCTAAGTGATTTAAAAAAATACAAGGAGAAGCAAAAAATTAATGATTTCAAATAACTTTTGAGACATGCAAGCCAAAAAACCCATACAAGGAAATGATCGTACCATTCTCTTGTACCATTTTCCCATGATCATTAAGTTCACCACAGTTGACAATCTTCACTGGAACAGTGGGACGAGCATTATCAACATCAACACGCTCGATCTTCCTTAGAGTTTCATCTCCTGTGATGAGCTTACCGAAAACAACATGTTTCCTGGATACATAAAGGAAAAAAAACCTCTTTCAATCCACGCTAGAAAGATGATTATAGGTAATTTCCAATAAGTTATAAATAATGGTTTAGTTTACAGAAGCCTGCACGAAAAACCAAGAGGAAATAGAATATAAAAATAACAGACCCATCAAGATGGGGAGTAGCCTTGAAGGTGATGAAGAATTGGGAGCCATTAGTATCACGGCCAGCATTAGCCATAGAGAGAAGGCCACGACCATCATGACATAGCTCAAAGTTCTCATCTGTAACAATGTAAAAACAATTGGGTGACGAGAGAAGAGAAATGTGTCCCAAAGATCCACTATCCAGAATCTCATAAATCAAATTAAAGAAAGTTCTTCTGCAGATAAACTGATCAGTAATTTAGTATACAAGTATAAACCATTTGCTTTTTGTGCCACAATCTCCATGCAGGGAATCTTACAGGAGCCGGGAAATTACTTCAGACTGCTGTTCAGGAAAACATAAACACACCATATATTGAGACATTCGGGACGCAATTCTGGTTGCAATTTAGTTTTGTTACAAAAATAATTAGATGTGTCTAATAACTAGAAAGGAAAAGACAAAAAGAGAGGCATCTGTGTCAAAAGAGGAAACTAAAAGTCAGCTATAGGCCTAAAACAATCATGCTGCATCCAGAAACACAAAAGGAAACTGGTACTTCTCTAGGTGACTAGATTCCATAACTTATAGAAGCCACTAGAAATTAGATGAACAAAAGCCTCCCTATTTGATATGGACATATCAAAATCACACTAACAGTGATGTTTAAGTACTACATGCTGTTCATTAAGCAATTTTTACTGTTCTTCCGCAATGAGAATTAACATTTTAAGACAATTGTTGAACTAAGAGAATTCCTTAACCATTAGTACCTGCAAACTTTCCACCATATATACTCTCACCACCTGTACCTGAAAACCATAAATGTCAAAATCAGAGACATAGATCACAGATTCACAGGAAAAACGAATTAAAAAAATAAATAAAATCAATCAATCAAGTCAAAATGTTAATAAATTGAAGGTCTTACAATAGTAAAATACAAGCACTGCCATTACTACAGAACTAAAGAAATGCACTCCAGGAGAAATAAGCACCTTCATGTATTAAAAATAATAATAATATGTTGTATATCACAAAATTCAACCATGAACACAAGAAAACTGTGTGCAAATACACACTAGGTGGACCAATAATACTCTCCTTGACTGTGATGCAAATGTCTGCCATGTCTAAACTAGATAGAAAATAAATAAATAAGCATAATTGCCACAACGAATATATGACACATTATGGTTTCCTTCTGATTGTCAACAAATGACCAAATCAGGATCATTCATCTGTGCCTTAGGCATGATGACCATTACAAAACCCCTGTAAAATCTCAGGTTAAAGTCAAATAACATAAAAATCTTAGATGCGCAGATAATCGAACCATTTTAAGGAACCAATGCCAAAAAAATATTAATTGAACAAAAAGTATAGCTGGACCAATCCATTGATCTGATACACGGAGGGGTTTTTTCTCAGGCATAATGTCAGAATTTGAAATTAAGAGAGATCATAAATGGAAACATCATGTTAATCAACATTCGAGTAGCAAGAGCACATGAAAAGCAGACCATAAGATATGCGACCCTAATAACCTAAAGATAGCTTTACAGCCATATCCTTTATATGTCAGTTATATCTCATTGGAAGGAGCAAGTGACAACTCAACTCCTGATTTATGCAGGCAGAGTGCCAGAATTTATTTTCGAACAGCCTCAATGGTACATAAATCAAAATTACATATCAGCATATCCATATGGGGATCAATTAACAAGAAGACATTTGATCAAAAGTATGCTTGGGGAACAAACACGTATTAAAATTATATTTTATTGAGAAGACATGCAGTAAGAGAGCATACCATCACGTTTAGAGAAGTCGCCACCCTGTGAAAATCAAGAAAATGTCAAACCACCGAGAAATCAAAGGTTGTTCATAAAAAGCTTATAAAATGTAAGGAGATCCTCAAATATATAAAGATGGACAACATTAGCAATTACAACCTCAAACACTACATCAAAGAAAAGCAGGCGTGACCATCAGCCCTGTATTCCTACAGCATAAACAAGGCAAACTGACTAAAAGGACAGAGGCCAATACATCTCAGTCATGCTAACTACAATATATGCCTATAGTGACACTATTAAAGATTTGATGAAAGCAAATAAAGCAACAAAAACCAGAAAAAAGAAACACACTTGTGCCATAAATCCTCTGATAATACGGTGAAAGATTGACCCTTTGTAGTACAAAGGCCGCCCAGTTGTCTGTCCAGTCCCCCTTTCACCTGAGAAAGACCCCAAAAAATGAAGATTAGCTTCAAAAACAGAAAAAAGCTAAACTTATGCAAATAAACAAGATACCACTCCAACACAGAAAAATTAAATACAATTAAACATCAACTAAAAAAATTAAGAGTAAATTATAAATAAGAGACGAAATTCATGTCGCACAAAACTTGTTTCGGCAAATCCAACCTACAAAAAAATTTATTTTTCCTATAACAACCTAATAAAAGTGTCTATAATAAACACAACAAAACAATGAAGTCATTCACATAAACACGACCACTTGGGCAGGAATAGTAGGGTGAATTAAATGCATGTTACCCGGAAGAATATTGAAAGTATAAATGGTGCATAAAAAAGGAAAACAGAAAAGTCAACGCCTTCTCAAAAGGGTACAAGAGAGCAATAGGTTCTGGTCATTGATAACCACTGCAAGCTTAGAGCACAATGCACATAGGTATTTTTAACTACCATGATTACCTGTACACAGGGCCCGAAAATTCTCTGCTGTCTTGGGAACTATATCATGGAAAAGCTGCAATTAGAAAATATCAAATGCATCAATGTGCAAATCACCAATATTTAACCAGATCTTATTAAAGAGGAATCTGTGTGAAGGAAAATGGTAAAAACTAGCATTAAATCATGGGGATGAAAAGTGAAATGAGAACTGAGTTCTATTATTGCATTTGAAAATAAAAGTAACAATGTGAAAAAGTACCTCAAAGACCATCCTTCCAACTGGCCCATCTCCAATAGCAACATCCAAAAAGACAACAGGGTTCTTCTTTTTCGCCATTTTAAACAGCTTGGAAATTAGGAAATCAACACAGGATGCCTCGGTCAGAAATAGATGTATTCATTACCCTGAATATATTTATTAAAGAAGCATACGGTTAGAAACTTACACAGACTATAGCAATGAAAACCAGTCTTCAATTATCAAAACCAATGCTAATGAAAAAAAAAATGAAATTTTGAGGTAACACAAAAGATATAAAACAAATTTTAACGGAAATTTGTCGTTTGCATGCTAATAGAGCTTTCTTTATCTGGACACAGGGAAAACAAGATCCCCCTAGTCCACCTTTTGTCTCTCAGATTATGCTTGGATTGATGTAAAACAGATTAAAAGATTAAAAACTAAAACTTCAGTGATATATCTCCTTCAGTTCCTTGATCTAACCCTCCCACAAGAAACAAATTGCCTTCCACTCAGTCTATTCGCTCCATTTCTCCATAACCCAAACACACCACAAGAAAAATCCCAGCCTCTACGTAAAAAAACCTCACAAACTGCGCAAAAAAAGATCAAACTTCAATAAACCCACCAAAGAACCATCATCCGAATAAACCCATCTCGCTCTCCTACAGATCCGACACCTAAACCCCAAACACTAAACAATCCCCACAAAACCCTAACACCAAACAATCCCCACAAAACCCTAACTCATAACCAACCATGGATCGAATAACATCTTCAAAAAAACCCTATTCGAACCGATCTAAGAGAAAGAAAAAAATGAGCACATGAATTTAACGCCAAAAAACGAAAACAAAAACCTAGATCGCATAGATCATTTCCAGGCATCAAAACATGAAAATAAACCCACAAATTAGGCAAAAAAATGATCTAAATACAATGAATTAATGGCCGTGATAAGACGAGAAGAACGGAAAGCTAGGGTTTACCTCTGCGGAAGTGAGAGCAGCCACTGCCGCAGCGCCACAAAAACAAAGAGGAAATAGATAGAAAGGGATGCTTATAAAGCTCATCGTAACCCTTAAGCCTTGGTATCTCTTCCCTTTGGATGCCATTGTACTGTTATGCCCCTCCTTGTTTGAGGAAATTACGTGGATGGCATGACCGTTCAAGTTGTCACGTGCGAATGAAAAACCTCGGTGAGAGCACGTGCTTAGCGAAGCTTCGTGAAGGAGTGGTATTGGACTGGGCTTTTGTGGACTGTGGGCTGTTTGCTGGCCTGAGTTCAATGGACTTGTGCAGTTTAAAGAGAGGAAAATGTTTATTTTTTATTTATTTATTTTTGTAATTCTTTTGAGATTATTATAATATATATATAGAATAATAGATTAAAATTTCAGAAGGAAAAAGATAAGACAAGCTTTATCAAAGCATATAGATAAGACAAGATGAAATTTTGAATTTTAATATATTATCAAGAGTTTTTTGACAAAATGGACGAGTGATTTTTTTCTTTTTTAAGTATGTCATGTTGTCCTTAATATTGCAAGGGGATTTGACCCCTGATCTTTGGCAATATTATGAAAGACCCCACATCAAGACCTTTGCTAATAGCTTATAAAGTCGTTGTTTATTACGAAAACTGT
The DNA here is from genome assembly GCF_009730915.1 of Dioscorea cayenensis subsp. rotundata. Lineage (NCBI taxonomy): Eukaryota > Viridiplantae > Streptophyta > Magnoliopsida > Dioscoreales > Dioscoreaceae > Dioscorea > Dioscorea cayenensis. The sequence continues at coordinate 21,896,645 of NC_052487.1, read as the reverse complement.
TTTTTTTTTTTCAATGTGGAGAAGCCGTTTTACACGTACATTAAATTCTCCACTGTGTTTTAAAAATGACTAGAATATTTGACATTCTACGTGAGAGTTAAAAACACTGACACTCACATATTATAGTGACGATATGAGAACTAACTTTAGCAATCGAGTTTTTAATATTATGTATATAATTAATATACATGAAATATTATAATTAACATTATGGTTGGTCCAAAATAGTAAAAGGTTTGATTCGCTTAAATAAATGGTTTTAAGTTATAATTATAATGCTTGTATATTCAAATAAACATTCACTTGAATAAAATCAATCCATATAATTATAGGGTTTTTAAGTACTTTACTCAAAATTAGTTGACAATATGTGTTTTTTTTAAAAAAAAATTGGTAGATTAAATACAGCTAAAAAGAAGAAGAAAAAAACTACCATTGATATTAAGATGCCTTAAAATACATAGTTGAATTACTCCATCCATCCCATTATTAATGATAATTTAGGACATTAAATTTTTTAAAAAGTTGGCATTTATAATGGAATGGAGGAAGTATAACTTCACTTTTAAAAAAACACTCTCATACAAAATTATATGTTTAAATGCAAAACTACTCCAACAAATCAAGGTTTCTAGTAAATAAAACTGCAAGTATTAGTGTTTTCCCATGAGCTTAAAGTAAATAACCCCTTGAATTACAAAACAATGCAATTATATTTATTTTAAATTACTCAATTTAGTTGATTTTTTTTTTATTAGTCTGAAATCAATACCACCAAGCACAACCGGGCGGATTGATTTAAACCATGAAATTAAGAGCAAGGTGGTTGATTAAGAGGTATTTTAATGCTGTGTCATGTCATTAGTCCTTTGATTAGCATAAGTCCTTGCATGTTGAATAACATCAACATCCCTTTGTATATCATCCACTGCCAAATCAGAGTGTAAACTATAAAGCCAGCAAAGTGGACTTTCTCATGCTTTTCCTCAAATGTATATATATATATATATATAATTTATTAAAACTCATTTAAATTAATAAAATAAATGGCGTGTAAGTTTCCAACTGAAGCAATGTCCTTGAAAAAGATAGTGGAATTTTTTGATACATTTCATCACTTTCAATGGCAATAGCTAATAAAGATATTTAGGCCAATATTTCGGTTAAAAACAAAATAAATAATAATTTTTTAAAAAATAATTCAATACTTTCATATATAAATGAGCTATCAATTACATATTAATTTCTATATCAGTCTCGACCTCACGGTCTCCCTTTACATCTAAGAAAAATATGAGGTTATTTTGGGTATTTCACTTTTTTATGATACCAAGTATGGAAATTTAATAAACATCTAATATCGGTGGAGAAAAAAAGTCGAGTTATATATATTAATTTTTTTTATTATGTCGTTATTAATTAAGTCTAATATAACCTAACATATAATAAATTATTTATCTATTTATATTAAATCATAGGTACTTTTGGGTCAATTAGTGAAAGGTAGGACCTTGCACAAAGTTCGGCGGAACAAGTAGGGACTGGAATTCATGCACACGTGTCTATTAAGATCACTCGCACATAACCATTACTAACACTCTCATAGATATGTATTCACTCGTGATTTAAATTCTTCTCACTTGTGAGAGATTTTAACTGAGACTCATCACTCGTATATTATCATACCACTTGGTTATTGGTCTATTAGCACATGGTTTATGAGCAGGAAGTGTATCATTATTTAAAAAATAGGTTTCAGACAAAATAAAACCAAATATGTGTCGATATATTAATTTTACGTCTATGTATGCCCTGATGTGGTCCGCTTTCATTATTAAAAAAAAAAACCTTATGTTAAATAAATTGGCTTAACATGAGAACCAACATCATCCAATATGTGTACATAGTAGACTTTTGTTCCTTCTTTTTCTTGATTAATCCCTTTGATTAACATGTCTTAAGTGCCCTCCATGATGCAAAACAATTCACATTATGACAATCAACAAGGATTAATAACTAAGTTTCCCAATGGAAGCAATAATATTTATCAAAACCCATGATCAATAATTATTGATTCATTTCATTCATTTTTATTAGTCGTAGATATTACACACATCATTATCATTTTAATTAATGAAGTAAAAAAAATATATATATATATATATATAATATAAGTTTGTGGGTAGAATGGTAATTTGACAATTTAAATAATATAAGATATATTATTAATTCCTACCCTCAAAAAAGGAATTTTTCTCTTCAAACACGTGCCAAGGGAGCACGGCACGTGGGAGATCCAAGCACTAGGGTTTTCTTTCTCTACAACAACCACAACGAAATGACGCAAAAGCCCTCCAAAGAATGTGGCCCCACACCATCACATCCCCAAACTACCCTTTTCCCTGAAACCAATAAAACGACTTAAATGCCGCCTCATCAGCGCCGAGTGACGTCGACGCGAAGGAATGAACGGTCGAGATCGAATAAAACGATAAGTGGGACCCGCCAAGGACGACCAGATCATCAGCGTGGCATGGTAAATTAGGTAATTAGGGTGAAAAAACAGGGGTATTTTGGGGAAATTGACAACAAGGGCATAGCCGGGAAAACCTCTCACGGCGCCGGAGAGATGTCTCGTTCTCGCGCGTTGGCCGCGTTGTTTTCCTATAAATACCCATGAATCCCCCCTCTTTCTCTCGTCGTCTCTCAAACCCTCTCTCTTTTTTCTCTTGGTTTCTCCATTCTCTCTAGGGCTTTTCTTGATCTTCAAATACTCTTCATTCTTTGATCTCTCGTTTCATCGAAGCATCTGGCACTAGGTAAGAATCCGAGCCCATCTGGAATCTCTGGATTGTTTTAATTTGTGACTGAACTAGTATTTTGGGGGATTTTCATGGCCCCGATCGATGCTCCGGCTAGATTGATGTCTGGATGATTGGATTGTGTTATCTGACTATAAAATCACTTTGATTTAAGAACGGGGTGATGTTGTTATGGTGCTTGAGATTTGGGGGAGTGTTTGGAAAATTTTTGTTTGATTTGAGGTGTTCTCTTGGTGAGTTATGGATGATGAGAAAGATTTGGGTTGATGGTTTGAAGATCGGTTGAGAGATTTTATTTATTTGTTTTTCGGATGGATCCGATGTTTGGAGAAGTAAATTTATCAATTCATCTAGATCTAACTTGTTATCATATTTATGCTAGAAATTAAACAAAAAATAAAGAGTTAATTCCTTGCGGATGGGCATTCGTCTATGACGCGGTGAGGTGCTTTTCTGATGTTTGGGAGAGACGCTTTTTGGACGAAGCCATGACTGGGATCAACGGATAGATCTCGGTATGTTATCTTTTGGGTAGATTGGACACTTTGGTCATAGGTTAAATAGTGCACACATTATTTGAGCATCAGTACCACTGGAAAGTGGGCCAAGGCTGAGGAATTTATGATAGGGAATCTTATGATCTAGGTTTGTTTGCTTGCAGCATCGTTGAAATTTGAGTTCACAGTAGAGAGGGATTTTTTTCTTTCTTTCTTTGTACTATGTAGAATTTTCATGTTTGTTAAGGATGGAATGATACTGGGGCATAAATTCCTGAAAACGTTATATTGCTAGAAATTTATGTTGCATCTACATGTTTCATGTGGTTCTGCTTGGAAAAAAGAATTTTTGAAATGCTTTCTGACATTAGTCTGTCTCAAGAAAGTTAGGTGATATTGAATACTTTATTACTTCTGGTTTTGGTTTCTTAGAGAAGTTTGCTAGATTGGCACTTGAGGAGTAGATGCTGTGGTTGCATACAGGTGATGACTAGTTGTGAGAATCAAAAGGCGGTTCTTCGTGTGTCTGTAAGTTTGCTCATTAATACTAGCAATTAGAGACACTGCAGGGGAGCAACATGTTACCCTTGCATATAAGACTACGGACATGGTTAGGTTCAACTTGACAATGAATCTTCTTGTGTTGTGTTGGAGTTAGTTAATTGAAAGATACAGTTCATAAATTCAAATTTTTTTTTTGGCTGTTTTGTGTGTATATACTAGAATAATTATTTGGAATTTGTGATCATATATTGATATAGGAAAAGCCTTGCATATCAGAAAAAAAAATGCATGAACCTGATTCCGTTGATCAAGTTTAAGCATACCTTGTTTATGAGGCAGACCATATTTACTATTTGAGGAAGAACGAATTACAGTTACTTTAATTTGTATTCCATTTTGATGATTTCTTGTTTTGATGTTCTCCTGCACTGTTGAGTTAGTGTAGATTCTTAGGAGAGTCAAATTTTGAATCCATCATTATCTTCACATGGATTTATTGTGCCCTATGAGCTGAACTACTGTGTGAAACAATGATACTGATTTATGTGATAATTTGCTTGTGATTTTTATTTTTGTTGATTTTTTGTATGGTTATAAATTAGTTTTGTTTGAGATAATTTTTGGTTTTTAATACCAAAGTGATCTAGTTTGATGCTATCTGTTACTGAAACCAAGATGCGTCTGATGTTGCCAAATGCATATTATCCAATAACAGATATAATATTTGCCATCTTGAAGAGGTGCATCATTCTCATGTCTTAGCTAGTATCGTTAAAATTTTATTTGTGTGAACGTGGTAATTCTAAAATATTACCTTAAACAGGAGTTTTGTATGCTTGTCTTAATACAAAATTTTTACTCTGTGAAGTTTTTTTATTGCTAATCTAAAAGACTTGACATTAGGGCGTTTTGGATATCTATCTAATATTTCTTTTATGAGTTAATGGATGCTTCTTTTGGTTGCCATTATAATGTTTAGTGTCCTTTTGTTGTTGCATAATACTTATATTGTGAACTCAATTTACATTGTCCAATCTTTTGTTTGATCTACATTCTCTTTAGAAGTGTGCTGATATTTTTAATTTTGTTTTTGAAGATTTGTTGATGCAGCAGGAAGAAAAAGCAGAAAAGAACCATTCTATTTATATTCCTTTACACATGAAATGGGGTGTCGTGGGAGGCCAATATTTGATCTTAATGAACTCCCGACTGAAGGGGAAGATGACAATGACGATGTTGTATGCATTAACCCCCAAAAAACCATTCCTACTTCAAACTATAACCCAGCCAACTTATTTCCACCATTAGAAAGTTCTTGGCTGGTGAATAACCATGCTTTCAAACATGCATCTTCAGTCTCTGGATTTCAGCCTTTTGTCAGGTATAAAGATCAGCAGGATTCAAAAGAGGACTCCAAACAGAAGCAAGATGAATCTAAGCCCAGCGAGGCCCGACCTTCTATTAGCGGTAGCCATGCTGAGGATAATAACACAGCACAGAATTCTACATCAGGTGCTTTGGATGCCCAAGGTCTGGAAAGGGAAGAAGGAGAGTGGTCGGATATGGAGGCAGAAACTGATGGCACAGGCAACAACTCCAGTGATAAGCAGGGTGAATTTGATCTTGGAAATGGGAGTAAGCCAGAAGCAACTGAGGAAAAGGTACCTGATCCTGCGAAGATTCCTGAGAATGATTCTCATGATTCTGTTTTTCATGGGAATTCCAATGGTGATTCTGGAAATACGACTAATGATTCAAAAAGTTCAGTTGTTTTGGTATCAGACTGCAGCAGAAATCCGGAGTCGGTTTCCAAGGGGCATGTGGCTGCGGATGGTACAGAAGAAGCATCATTACCTGTGAAGCCAAAAGATATAAAAGGGGTTGAAGCAAGTCACGCTCTGCGAGTGGGAAGTAACCTGGGACGGAGACCTAAGCTGGATGAACACAAGGAGGCGATGCTAGGAAAGAAAAGGGCGAGGCAGACTATGTTTATCAATGTGGAAGATGCGAAGCAGGCAGGTTCCATTAAAACATCAACACCAAGAAGACAGATTTCTTTTCCGGCACCAATGATCACACGTACTGTGAAAGACACACTTCGTGCCAGTGCTGCTGCAGTAGAAAGGATTGCGGAGCATCATAATATGTCTTCAGGCAAGGATCAGAAGCAGTCTGACACATCCAACACTGAAGGTAGTGCGGCTGTGGATTTTGGCAACCACAAGGTTGACTCAAATGGTGATTATGGTTCAGGATCACAAGCTTGGTCTAAAAAGCCAAATGTCGGTGATTTCAACATGGATGCGTACTCAGTATCTATTCCGAGACAGGGTTCATTGAAGCAGCCTCTGGATTACAGGCAGTCGAAAAGCTTTCCTGTCTTACAGCGGAAACCCACTGTGGGAGGCCAAAGCATTGTAGATCATAAAGTGGGGAACAAAAAGCATCTTCCTGTTAAAAAGCAGACCGCAGATAATTTTCAGTACCAAGATACATCAGTGGAAAGGCTTTTGAGGGAGGTGACGAATGAGAAGTTTTGGCATCAAGCAGGTTTGGGACAAATTTCCTTTGTCGTTTGCTAACTATTAACGTTATATCCTTGTGTTGGATGTTGTAGTTGTTGAGCTTCAGAGATCGGCAATATTTCTTAAAAAAATTTATTTAGAGGGAAGCACAGTTTTTCTGACCACCTGCAGGGAACATAATGTTTATAGGATTTCTTGTTCATTTGCTGCAGCTGTGGGCTTATTTAGGATTACTTCTGCTTAGAGAATGACTGTTTGAAAACTAATCATTTTGTTTCAGTGATGTAAATTCTCTTTTGACTGTGAAGTTAAGAAACAACATCTATTTATACCATTTGATCAATTTTCTTGAAAACCTGGTTTCTGAGCTTGCTGTGCATGTTATATGGTGTAATATGAATTTAACACTTGTGTGCTTCATTTTCCAGAAGAGGCGGAGCTTCAATGTGTGCCCGGACAGTTTGAGTCTGTTGAAGAGTATGTGAGAGTATTTGAACCTTTGCTCTTTGAGGAATGCCGAGCTCAATTGTATAGCACTTGGGAGGAATTCACAGAGACAGTATCGAGGGATGCACATATAGCTGTTCGTGTAAAGACTGTTGAAAGGCGAGAAAGAGGTATTGTTTCATGTTCATATTGGACTATTTCTCATCCCGCATATTTGCTGATACCAGTGTTTTCATTTCATGGTGACAATCTGATAGTGGAATGAAATGCTGTTTGGTGTATGCTGAGATTTGCAACCGTGCCGGGCTCAGCTTGTGCATGGTTGTAGAACCACAGGCCTCAGCTTGTGTTGTGGTTGAGTTGCCTAATATTTTTGCCATGAGCTCATACTTATAAACTCCAAGAGGATAGGTAATATTAATATAAGTCAGGGCACTCCCTTCATGAATTTAGGTGTGAGGAAAATCCAATTTCGCTGTTACAAGAAATAGAGTAGCCCGAGCTTTTTTCTTGCTAGACTGATTTTTTTATCTATGGTGCTGAAGAAACATGATGTGACTAGCAATTTAATATCTATCCTCTTATTTCCTTTTTGGAATGAACTTGGGTTTTGCTTGCTACACACTATGATTGTTTATTAGATTGTTGGTTATGTGGCAACACGTCCTATCCCATATTCATTCTCCTATTGGCGTAATGTCTTTGGTGCTTGTTATGTTATGGTAATTACCATTGTATATGGTATTTGTCTGATGCTGGCATTTGATTTTCTAGGGCTTCTATACCTTGGTATGTTTGGTTTTTATTATGGTCTGGGCAAATTCTTTACAGCTCGTGCATGTGATGCTCATAGAAGGTATGTGACATATATTTATGGTTTACCAGTTTCCAGCATCCAAGTCCAAATTTATAGTTTGACTAGTCTTGACTGCAATGGGATCCATTGTGATTTCCAAATTCTTTTGAATTATTCCTCAAACTGTACAAACAAGATTGAAACTGAGTTGGATGGTGTTTGGTAAATGAATTCACTGGTAGGTACTTTGGAGTTTAAATTCTGTTGATTTGGAGGATGCTCTGGATGGATAATGTCTTCTTTTGTGCTGGTAAATGATATCAGAAAGAATGAAATATTCTTGGCTCATACATTTTGTCAATTGTTTTATTTTACGAGGAAATGTAGGAAGCCGAGGTCCCCACTTTCTTCTATACTTTGCTTTTCTTTTATCTTTGGCGTGACCAGTGAATATATTGTAATTATTGTCAATCAAATCTTGAGATGTGCCATGTACTCACATTTTGTGCTGAAGTTCTATATAACAATTTTATTCCCTTATGTATATCATGCCCAGAAATGGAACCAATAGGCAACCAAGATCTGACTCCTAATGCACTTTGATTTGTCTATCATTGTGAGTTTGGGATTGAAAGAAATGAGAGGGCTGAGTACTCAATGGTTGAAAATTGGCAAATGGATATTTTGACCTAGAGTAAAATAATCTTGCTGAATAGGTTGGCTGTGAGTATTTGGATTATGAGTTTGGAGGTTTAGTGGTGACATGGTATTTGCAATTTATTCTATTACTATTTGGCAGATGACCAAGTTAGGGAATGGTTTTTAATATTATTCTATTTTTTGGCGGTGACCAATGTAGGGAAGCATATTTTCCTTTTTATTTCACGGTATGGCCAAGGCATGCGAAGTCTTGGTTTTTTACTCCATACTTCAACTTGGGAGTAAGTTGAAGTATCTAGCAATTTTTCTATGTTACTTCAAATCTATAAAAGTGTGTGAAAGAATAACATTTTGATAACTGTTGGTTTATTTTAGTATAGGCCTACATGCATGATTTTACTTCCTTTAGAACTTAGGATATTGCTTGATGTTCTAGAAGAAAGCATTGTTTTTTTTTTTTTTTTAATTTTTTAATTATATGTTCAACTTGTTTCAAATTACAATTATTGTAATGAAGAGTTGGTAGCACATAGCGCGTGTGTGTGTTTGGGAAGACCGAGAGGTTACTTGATTAAGATATACACTTCAGAAGATATTATTTTTAGTTTTATTTATGCTTGTTTTAAGCACCATTTTGGTAGTTACAATTTGATGGTGGATGTGCATGTTATGGTCAAGAGGGAATGTATTTCCATTGCACAGTGTTTTGTTTTTCACTTTTAGTTTGGTTGTCATATTGCAACTATTCACTGAAGCTTTTGGCAAAGGACTTCATTAGAAATTATAGAGATTTGAACTTTACCTTTGTAGTTTATAGTCTCTAGGGCATAAACAAAAATGATGTTTGAAGTAGAAGCTCTGTTGGAGTATTACCTGTTGACTCGCATTAGATAGTAGTTATGGTTATGCTATCCAACATCCCATTGAGTTGGTTACTTGAATATCTTTGCACGTGAAATTTGGATAGAGTGATAATATCTTTGGGGAATTGTCTCTTGTTTCTTTTATAAATTACTTGTTCTACCAGTCCCTTTTCTTATTTACAAATCATCATCTTAGATGGACGGTTCCAGCATTATGAATGCAACTTTATTATATGCTTGTAGAGTTTTCTCATGCTGCTCATGCTTGAACTCAAAACGTTGGTTATTGATATTGGCATGCTTGATGAAGTCTGGTAGATCTTTGGTACCGTGAAGTCATTCAGTAAATAGTGACTTTAAACTATAAACTGAAATACTCGCTGGAGAGATAATATGCCTGTTTTGTGCAGGTCAAGCTAGCCTATGATTATATGAAAGTGTATGTTCAAAAGGAACATTACTTCTGCTCCAATGGCTGGCTGGCTAATTTTTCTTCCTCCCTGGGAAGTGTTGACTGGTAAACTGGTTTATGTCAGCATAAGAGATGTTCACTAGCTTAATTCTCTCTACTATTGTCTGTTTGTCGCAGAAGTGATAAATTAATCTGGTTTGTTGTATTAATTGTATAGTTTGCATTGTAAAGCTTTATTAGTGCTTGCTTCTGAACATACGTTTATTTTCGCTGTCCACTTGTGAGGGAACTAAAACATCTTTACTTGAAAGTTGATAGAGAAATACTCAGATGATTTTCTTGAAGTTTTTGTGAACCCTTCAAAGCCTGTTTTCTGGGTGTAACTTGTGTTTTCTTTTGTTCTAGGATGGTATGATGTCATTATTCTTCCAGTGCAAGAATGCAAGTGGAATTTCAAGGAAGGAGATGTTGCAGTTCTTTCATCCCCCAGGCCTGGCCCAGGTTTGGATTCGAGTTAAATTGGTTTCTTAATGATACTTGTTTTTCTTAATTGGGCAATTGATTTGGGAGTTTGTTTCTTGTGGGAAATGGGAAGTATATGCCAACTTTCATAGTGGGAAAACACTATTGTCTTATGAAGATCATGCAGGTAGGTTATGGGAAACCAATGGTTAACACAGTACACAACTAAGGGATGTGGTCTTTCAATTAGCCTTATATTATTGTCAGTGTTTGACATTTTAAAGGTCCTTCCCTGCTTTTCCTGGGCATTTGGAGAATTAATTTTATAGCTTTTTGCCTCCAGCATAACTGCCTCTGTTTCACGTCCTTCTTTGCTTGAGAGACATAAACGCCTTAAATTGGCAGCTGTTTTATATGTTTCTGCTTCTTGCAGGACTGGATCTATTTTACATACATTTTTTCCTGGAGATGTTAAGTTGCCTGAAAGCACATCAGGCAACTATCTCTACATGGTTGTTTTCTGTTAAAGTTGTGTTTAAATGGGTTTAATGTTATTTTTCTTATTTCAGCAACAAGATCCAATAAGAGGAATATCCATGCTGGGGCAAGTGAAGAGGATGTGGAACCTGAGGTTACTGGACGTGTTGCTGGTACTGTTAGGCGACATGTGCCTGTTGACACACGTGATCCCCTTGGTGCAATTCTTCATTTTTATGTAGGAGATTCTTATGATTGCAGCAGGTAAATTGGTTTGAAACCTTCACTCGTTTACGCAGATCACTAAGTGAGCTTCACAGAAAATTCACTGGTTGTTAAGTTAGAACTGTTTTACTACCAGGACAGAAGCTAGCTTTTCTGATACTTGACTTTAGATCAAACGTTATGTTAAATCATCATGTGAATCAAATACGTCTCCATAGGCTGTTTCTATTTACGACTTTGCAGGAGTGAGCTTTTTTGAAGTTTGATTACGTAGTAAATTTTAGCTTAAATTATTTTTTAAAATAGAGCTTTAAGAATGCCATTTCAATAGTATTTGTTGTGGTCTTCAGAATGGGCAGAACATTGGCCATGACCCTTAGTGCTTCCTTCAATAGCATATGATCGCTAGTGAGACGTCTAAACAATGGTCAGCCATAGTCTGTACAATTTATAAGCATATACCGGAAATTATATGCGTAACATTCTCTCAACTGGAGTTCGCTCTTGGTGATATTGCAGAACGCACTACGCAGAGCTCTTCATTTCTTTCCATTTTCTGTTGTTTGCCTTTTAAGAGTTCTTTATAGATGTTACCTTGCCAGTGCAATTTCTAATTTGCCACAAATCTATGAACGCTCGGAAATAGTGATGCCTATTTTTGTTTCCATTTGTATTCTTTTTTTGCTTTTCCAGTAAAGGGGCTGATGATCACATTGTAAGGAAGTTTCAGCCCAAGAGCATCTGGTATCTAACTGTGCTCGGTTCTCTGGCAACGACGCAGCGTGAGTATATTGCCCTGCATGCTTTTCGCCGGCTCAACTCACAGGTGATACACCGATCTCATTCAGTCACATAAGGCTTTTGATAAATTCATAGTTGTTGAATACTTCTGCTTAGCTGATGAAATCTTGTGTGCACCAGATGCAATCTGCGATCCTGCAGCCCAGTCCAGAGCACTTCCCTAAGTGTGAAGAGCAGCCCCCTTCCATGCCGGACTGTTTCACTCCAAACTTTGTAGATTATCTGCACAGGACATTCAACAGTCCTCAGCTGGCAGCGATTCAATGGGCAGCCATGCACACTGCCGCGGGCACAAACAACGGGTCCACAAAGAGGCAAGATCCTTGGCCCTTCACGCTCGTTCAAGGTCCACCTGGAACAGGTAAGACACACACTGTGTGGGGCATGCTAAACGTCATTCATCTGGTTCAGTATCAACACTACTACACGGCTCTCCTGAAGAAACTGGCCCCTGAGAGCTATAAACAGAACAGTGAGAGCATTTCAGAGAGTGTTGGTTCAGGATCAATCGATGAAGTTCTGCAAAGCATGGATAAAAACCTGTTTCGCACATTGCCAAAGCTTTGCCCGAAGCCGAGAATGCTGGTGTGTGCTCCGTCAAACGCGGCGACAGATGAGCTTCTGGCACGTGTTCTTGACCGCGGGTTCATTGATGGAGAAATGAAGGTTTATCGGCCTGATGTGGCTCGGGTGGGAGTGGATTCTCAAACCCGAGCTGCACAGGCGGTTTCCGTGGAGCGAAGAACGGAACAGCTTTTGCAGAAGGGGCGTGATGAGGTTTTAGGGTGGATGCACCAGTTGAAGGCGCGTGAAGTTCAATTCTCGCTACAGATATCTGGTTTTCAGAGGGAGCTTCTTGCAACAGCTGCTGCAGGTCGATCGCAAGGGTCTGTAGGCGTTGATCCGGATGTTCTTGTGGCGCGGGACCATAACAGAGATGTGTTACTGCAAAATCTTGCGGCAGCTGTGGAGGGAAGGGACAAAGTTCTGGTGGAGATGTCTCGGCTGTGCATTTTGGAGTCCAGGTTCTCTGCCGGAAGCAATTTCAACCTGGAAGATGCCCGGGCAAAACTGGAAGCGAGTTTTGCCAACGAAGCGGAGGTGGTTTTCACGACGGTTTCAAGCAGCGGAAGGAAGTTATTCTCTCGCCTCACACATGGATTTGATATGGTTGTGATTGATGAGGCCGCTCAGGCCAGCGAAGTGGCTGTGCTTCCTCCTCTCTCCCTGGGTGCTGCGAGATGTGTCCTGGTGGGTGATCCCCAGCAGCTTCCGGCGACTGTGATCAGTAAAGCTGCAGGAACATTACTGTACAGCAGAAGTCTGTTTGAGAGGTTTCAGCAAGCGGGCTGCCCCACGATGCTGCTTTCGGTGCAGTACAGAATGCATCCTCAGATTCGTGATTTCCCATCAAGGTATTTCTATCAAGGACGGCTGACAGACAGCGAGAGCGTTATGAAATTGGCTGATGAGGTTTACTACAAAGACCCTCTGCTGCAACCTTACGGGTTCTTTGACATCAGCCACGGTCGGGAGTCGCATAAAGGCGGATCTGTCTCTTATCAAAATGTCCACGAAGCACAGTTCTGTCTGCGTTTGTATGAACATCTTCAGAAGTCCTTGAAGTTGAACTTTGGAAAGAAGGTCTCTGTGGGCATAATTACTCCATACAAGCTCCAGTTGAAGTGTCTCCAACGGGAATTTGAGGAAGTTTTGAACACAGAGGAAGGTAAAGATATTTACATCAACACTGTAGATGCATTTCAGGGGCAGGAACGAGATGTGATAATCATGTCCTGTGTTCGTGCCTCAAATCATGGGGTTGGTTTTGTTGCGGACATTCGTCGGATGAATGTTGCTCTTACTCGAGCAAGGAGGGCGTTGTGGGTAAGTCTCTCTGTCTCAATTTGTGATTTAACTGAAGAAATCTTTTGAGAATGCATTGTTCTGATTTGATTTCCATATGGATTTGATTGATATATTGTGGTCAGGAAGTCCTTTATGTATTGTTTGTATTTGTGGCTTCATGGCTTGATTTAGATATTTGTTTCTCCAGGTTGTGGGTAATGCCAATGCTCTCATGCAATCGGATGATTGGGCTGCCCTCATTAAGGATTCCAAGTCAAGGAAGTGTTTCATGGACATGGATAAGATTCCCGAGTTCCTTGTTCCAAAAGGATCTTCTTATCCTTCTGGGAAGGTGTCTTCAAATAACTCAAGAAACCTGCGAACTATAGGACAAAGGCAAAGGCATCTTGATATACTTCCAGAACCCAGATCTGGTATGCGTTCAGAAGAAGAAGAGAAGTGTAACACCTTCCTTCCAAGAAATGGAAGCTGTAGAAACCTAAAATTAACTGATAATTCGTCAGATGATCTTGGGCAATCTGGCGGTAGACCTCGAGAGGCAATCCAGAACATCAATGCTAGAAGGCAAAACACATCTGGAACGTTCTGGAGAGATACATGATAAGAGTATCTGTTTTATCTCAATGATTTGCTCTGCTATTCTGGCTGTGGAATTTCACTTATATCTGACATTGACTGTCAGCGGAACTCAGCTTCTGGTTGGCAACTGCAATTTCAAAGTCTCCTGCAGGGAAGGCTGCCTGACAAAGACGAAAACATACAAAGGATTTTATTAGCACCAATTTGATCATCAGTTTGTCAGGATGTACATTGGGAGCATTGTCATTGGCAGAACTAGTTCCATGGTCAATCTTTGATACAGTACTGGAATACATGCCCTATTCTTGTTAGGGTTGGAGGAGATGTGGAAGAAGAATATATGTGAATATACAACACTGATTCATGGCGAAACTGACTTTGTACATACTTTGGTCCCCTTGGCATATGAAACCCAAAACTGGACTAACAATTGAATCTTTTGTGCAGCTAGCTACACATGCTTCAGAAGAGTGACTGACCTTGGGCTCTATTTTAAGGTCATGTATAAAGTTGCTTCTGATTCAGATGGTGTCTTGAAATGCCTGCCATATTTGTAGGGTAACTTCTTTTATTTGTTAGGTGTCATTCCTTTATTAATCCAGTAGAGTAATAAGTCATTCTTGTACAGTATGTTGTACTAGATCAACGCCTTGACAGCCCCAAGCTCACCGGTTTCTGGATAACTATAAACTTTTTCCCAATTTACATAAATATCACATTTATTATTATTATTATTTTTATTTTATATCACTCTCTTCTCTCCAATCGAAAAAGGAAATTTTCTCTTCAACACACACATGCGAAGGGTGAGGAGCATCTCACGTGGGAGGCTCAAAGCGCTAGGGTTTCACATCAACCCACAACAATCCACTCCAAAATGACGTTTACGCCCTCGAGCTAAGGTTCAAAATTCAAGACCTGTTTGTGGGCCCAACTGTATAACATTCCCAAACTACCCTTCCTTAAAACTAATAGATAGAAAAGGTGGATCCGCCAACTACTACCAAATCATATGGTGGGAACGGTAAATTAAAAAAAAAATTAAATATAAAAATTAGGGGTATTTAAGGGATAAAATAATAAAAGGGCTTAGCAAGGAAAACCTCTTTCTTTGGCCTCTCTGTTTTCCTATAAATACCCACCCATCCCCCTCTTTCTCTCCTCGTCTCTCAATCCTCTCTCTCTCTCTCTCTCTCTCTCTCTCATCTCTCTCACCATCTCTTGTATCTCTAGGGCTCTTCTCGATCTCCATCTCCTCCTCTTCTCGTTTCATCGAAGCATCTGGCCCTAGGTAAGATTCGAGCTCAACCGGAATCCGTCGTTCAACTTATATTTTGGGGATTTTTCTTGGCCCCGATCCTCCCCTTGGGGATTGATTGATGGATTATGTTCTCTGACTTTTAAATTGATATATGGTTTGATTAAAAAACGAGGGGAGAGTTTGATTTTTGGGAAGTTTAGGTTCGATCTGAGGATTTTTCTTGTGACTTTGTGGATGAGAAAGATATGCGCGTTGATTGTTAGTGGATTGGTTGACAGGGTTTTGCATGGATCCAATGTTTGGAAAAGTAAATTTATCAATTTAATCTAGATCTAACTTGGTTATGATATTTATTTTTTGAAATAACATAGAAATGATTTAATACCTTGCTGATCGTATGTATTTGGGTATTCATCTTTGAACTGGCAAAGTCTGTTTTTGTGATGTTTGGAAGAGAGGGTTTGTAGACTGTGACACACTGGATGGATCTCAGTATGTTGTAGTTTGGGTTAGATGGACAATCTGGTCGTGGGATAATTAATGCATGTTTTTTTTTCATCAGTAACAGTGGAAATTGGGCCGTGGATGGGGAATTTGAGATGGAAAATCGTATGACCTAGGTTTGTTTGTTTGTAGCATCTATGGAATTAAATTCAAAGTAGAGATGGATGATTTTTTTTTTTTCTGAGTACTATATTAATTTTCTGTTTGTTAGGTGGACCATGAATCCCTGAAAATGTCTTTTTTACTCAAAAGTTTTGGTTTATATCTGCATGTTTCATGTGGTACTGCTTAAAAAATATTCTATGAAATAATTTCCATCAGTCAAGCTCTGTTTCAAAAAAGTTATGTGATATATTACTTCTTGTTTTTGGTTTTTCCATAGAGAAGTTGGATGGTTAGCAGTTTTGGACAAGAATTTGTGGCTGTAGATATATATATATATATATATCTATATATACAGGTGATTACTTGTGGATGAGAATTGGAGGGTGGTTTTTGGTTAAGTTTGTTCGTTAGCATTAGCATTAGCTCGTAGGGACAGTACCATTGCGCACTTGCATATAAGACTAAGGACATGGTTAAGTTCAAGAAGGAATTTTGCTGCTCGAATTGACATTAGTTATTCTGTAGAAAACATTTATAAAGTAATTTTGCTGTTCTTATATGATATATGGCAGCATAAATCATAGAAAATATGGAATTTGTGATCATTTATTGATGAAAGGCCTTGCATATTCAATCCAAACAATACATGAACCTGATGCCTTTGTTCAAGTTTAAGCATTCTATGTTTATTAAGTAGACCATACTCGCTATTTGGGGAAGAATGAATAACAACTGTTACAAATTTGTATTCATGTTGTTGTACACTCATTTTGACATTACATTCAGCTATGTTAGCGTTGGTACAATAGAGCCAAGTTTTGAATATTAGTAATCCTTTGTTTCATATGGGATTTATTTTGCTCTATATGGCAGGCTGCTGTATGAAATGATGGATGCTGAATTATATGATAATTTTTTTTTTTGGTTTGTCAATAATTAGCTTTGTTTGAAGGCTTACTTGTGGGTTTCAAGGTCGGGTTCCCAGTTATCTAGTAATTTTGAAACAAATCTTGGTTGTTTTGCATCATCAATATCAAAGTGAACACGCTTTGTGTTTGTGGTTGAAACTAGAAAGCTTCTGGTGTTGCCAAATGCTATTATCCAATTCATGATTTGCTTCGCATGCTTTTAGATGCCATAGAATGCATATTACTTTTTTTATTGTTGCCTAATACTTGTTTTTGGTTATGATCCTTTCATGCACTCATTAATTATATTTGAACTCTATTTACATTTGAATTTATTTGTTTGATCTTCATCCTCTTTAGCAGCCTGCTGACATTGTTATTTTTATTTTTGAAGAGTTGTTGATGCAGCAGGAAGGAAAAGCTGACGAAAGCAATTCTATTTATTTTCCTTTACACATGAAATGGGGTGTCGTGGCAGACCGATATTTGATCTTAATGAACTTCCAACCGAAGGGGAAGATGTCAATGATGATGTTGTCTGCATTAACCCCCAAAAGACCATTCCTTCTTCAAACTTTAACACAACCAGCTTATTTCCCCCATCAGAAAGTTCTAGGATAGCAAACAATAATGCTTTCAAACATGCATCTTCAGTCTCTGGATTTCAGCCTTTTGTCAGGTGTAAAGATCAGCAGGATTTAAAAGAGGACTCCAAACAGAAGCAAGATGAATCTAAGCCCAGCGAGGCACGACCTTCTATTAGCGGTAGCCATGCTGAGGATAATAACACAGCACTGAATTCTGCATCAGGTGCTTTGGATGCCCAAGGTCTGGAAAGGGAAGAAGGAGAGTGGTCGGATATGGAAGCAGAAACTGATGGCACAGGCAACAACTCCAGTGATAAGCAGGATGAAGTTGATCTTGGAAATGGGAGTAAGCCAGAAGCAACTGAGGAAAAGGTACCTGATCCTGTGAAGATTTCTGAGAATGATTCTCATGATTCTGTTTTTCATGGGAATTCCAATGGTGATTCTGGAAATACGACTAATGATTCAAAAAGTTCAGTTGTTTTGGTATCAGACTGCAGCAGAAATCCGGAGTCGGGTTTCAAGGGGCATGTGGCTGTGGATGGTACAGAGGAAGCATCATTACCTGTGAAGCCAAAAGACATAAAAGGGGTTGAAGCAAGTCATGCTCTGCGGGTGGGAAGTAACCTGGGACGGAGACCTAAGCTGGATGAACACAAGGAAGCGATGTTAGGAAAGAAAAGGGCGAGGCAGACTATGTTTATCAATGTGGAAGATGCGAAGCAGGCAGGTTCCATTAAAACATCAACACCAAGAAGACAGAGTTCTTTTCCGGCACCGATGATCACACGTACTGTCAAAGACACACTCCGTGCCAGTCCTGCTGCAGTAGAACGGATTGTGGAGCATCATAATATGTCTTCAGGCAAGGATCAGAAACAATCTGACACATCTAACACCGAAGGAGGTGCTGCTGTAGATTCTGGCAATCACAAGGTTGACTCAAATGGTGATTATAGTTCAGGATTGCAAGCTTGGTCTAAAAAGCCAATTGTTGGTGATTTCAACATGGATGCGCACTCAGTATCTATTCCGAGACAGGGTTCATTGAAGCAGCCTCTGGATACTAGGCAGTCAAAGAGCTTTCCTGTCTTACAGCGGAAACCCAATGTGGGAGGCCAAAGCATTGTAGAACATAAAGCGGGGAACAAAAAGCATCTTCCTGCTAAAAAGCAGACTGCAGATAATTTCCAATACCAAGACACATCAGTGGAAAGACTTTTGAGGGAGGTGACGAATGAGAAGTTTTGGCATCAAGCAGGTTTGGAACAAATTCCCTTTATCGTTTGCTAACTATCAGTGTTATATCCTTGTGTTGGATGTTGTAGTGGTTGAGCTTTAAAGATTGACAATATTAAAAATTAGGGCGCAGTCTTAAAAAAAAATTATTTAGAGGGAAGCACAAAATTTGCTCAAACTGAATGCAGGGAGCATAATGTTTATCAGATTTCTAGTTTGTTTGCTGCAACTGTGGACTTATTTAGGATCACTTCTGCTTAGTGGAAGACTTCTAAAGCCAATCATTTTGTTTTAGTGATATTAACTCTCTTTTGACTATGTGAAGTTAGGAAACAACATCTATTTCTACTTTTTTTTTTATCAGTTTTCTTAAAAACCTGGTTTCTGAGCTTGCTGTGCGTGGTTTGTGGTTGAACATGAATTTAATGCTTGGATTTCATTTTCCAGAAGAGACGGAGCTTCAATGTGTGCCTGGACAATTTGAGTCTGTTGAAGAGTATGTGAGAGTATTCGAACCTTTGCTCTTTGAGGAATGCCGAGCTCAATTGTATAGCACTTGGGAGGAATTCACGGAGACAGTATCGAGGGATGTACATATAGCTGTCCGTGTAAAGACTGTTGAAAGGCGCGAAAGAGGTATTGATTTATGTGTGTAGTGGGCTATTTTTTCATGTCATACATTTGTTGTTGTCAGCATTTTCATTTCAAGGATGCTTTTTTTCTGTGTTAGAATATATCAATGAAGATAAGGTCTCAAGAAATTGTATGTGCATTTATCAGTTGTCAATTTGCATATGAGATGGTGACAATCTAATAGTGGAATGGAATGCTGTTTGGTATATATCTTGATTTGCAACCATGCCAGGCTCAGGTTGGGCATGGTTGTAGAACTGTTGGCCGTATCCTTTGCTGTGGTTAAAGTCTACCCTTTTTACCAGGATGAACACATACCCGCATTGTTATGAACTTTTCAATGAGTATAGGTGAATCGGTGATATGCATTTATCCAACATTATTGATGGAACTTCTTTATAATTTATTATTTGTGCATAGAGTTTTTCTTGGTGCTAATGCTTGATGCTTAAAAAATTGGTTTCATATTGGCGTGCTTGATTTTGGAAATCTGGGAGATCTTTGGCATGTGAAGCATTTCAATAGTTACTGACTTTAAACAAAAAACTGAAATATTTACCGGAGAGATAATATGCCTGTTTTGTGCTGGCAAAGCTAGCTTATGATACTGTGAAAGATTTTATGTTCCAAGGGAGCAATTGTTCTCCTCTCTGGGAAGTTGATTGATAAACTGCTTTATCTTGGAATAAGTGCTGCTCTCTAGCTTAATCCACTATGATTGCCTGCACGTTATAAATGCGTTAAAATCATCCAGTTTATTAAAGTTTCTTGCATCTGAAACCTTTACTCTGCTGGCCTTCCTTATTTTTATTTTCACTCAGGGAATTAGATGGTTTTTACTTGAAAGCTGCTTAGACAATTCTCTTGAAGTCTATGAGAACTCTTTGAAGCCTGTTTTCTGGTTTTATCTTGTGTTTTATTTTGTTCCAGGATGGTATGATGCCATAATGTTTCCAGTGCAAGAATGCAAGTGGAATTTTAAGGAAGGGGATGTGGCAGTTATTTCATCCCCCAGGCCCTGTTCAGGTTTGTATTCAAATTTAAATTTGTTTCTTAATGATTCTTTGTTTAACTTTTTTTCCCCTTTTTCTGAGGGATTGCATGAGTAGTGGGTTTTATTTGGGAGATGGGAAGCACATGTCCCCTTCGAAACCAGGTAAACACAACTGTATCCTGAATGCCATGCAGGCAAATTAGCGGAAAACATTGGGTAACACTGCAGAACTAAGGAGATGTGGCCTTTCAATTAGGCCTCTAGATTTTGTTTGTTTGACATTTTAAAGATCCTTCCCTATGTTGCCTGGGCATTTAGAGAACTGGTTTTCTAGGTTTTTTGCTTCTAGTGCCAATGTCTTTGTTTCACACACATCTTTGTTGGGGATATGTAACTGCCTTAAATCGGTAGCTGTTTTATATTCTTTGGCTTCTTTCCATACTGGATCTACTTTGCATACAAATGTTCCTAGATGTGTGTTAATTGTCCCAATAGCTCATTGGGGAACTATTTCTCCATTATTGTTTTTCTGTTTCAGTTGTAAATGGCTTTAATTTTACTTTTCACATTTCAGCAATAAGATCCAACAAGAGGAATATTCATGCTGGGGCAAGTGAAGAGGATGTGGAAACTGAGGTTACTGGACGTGTTGTTGGTACTGTTAGGCGGCATATACCCACTGATACACGTGATCCCCTTGGTGCAATTCTTCATTTTTACGTAGGAGACTCTTATGATTGTAGCAGGTAAATTGAGTCGAAACCTTCATTCAGTCAATAAATTGCGCCCCAAATTAGTGAGGCATCCACATAATGGTCAGCCATGGTATCTACAAGTTATAAGCATATTACAGGGAATTCCATATCAATATTGTCTTTACTGGAATTTGCTCTTAGTGATATTGCAGAAAACAGAGCTCCTCATTTCTTTTCCTTTTTCTGGATATTTCTTAAAAAAGTTCTTTATATATGTTTCCTTGCCAGTGCAATTTCTAATTTGCCGCAAATCTGTGAACGCTTGGAAATATTGATGCCTATTCTTGTTTCCATTTGTTTTTTTTTTTGCTTTTCCAGTAAAGGGGTCGATGATCACATTGTAAGCAAGTTTAAGCCCAAGAGCATCTGGTATCTAACTGTGCTCGGTTCTCTGGCAACGACACAGCGCGAGTATATTGCCCTGCATGCTTTTCGCCGACTCAACTCACAGGTGATACACCTGTCTCATTCAGCCACATGTGGCTTTTGATAAATTCATAATTATTGAATGCCCCTGTTTAGCTGATGAGATCTTGTGTCCATCAGATGCAATCTGCGATCCTGCAGCCCAGTCCAGAGCACTTCCCCAAGTGTGAGGAGCAGCCCCCTTCCATGCCGGACTGTTTCACTCCAAATTTTGTAGATTATCTGCACAGGACATTCAACAGTCCTCAGCTGGCAGCGATTCAATGGGCAGCCATGCACACTGCCGCGGGCACAAACAATGGATCCACAAAGAGGCAAGATCCTTGGCCGTTTACACTTGTTCAAGGTCCGCCTGGAACAGGTAAGACACACACTGTGTGGGGCATGTTAAACGTCATTCATCTGGTTCAGTATCAACACTACTACACAGCTCTCCTGAAGAAACTGGCTCCTGAGAGTTATAAACAGATTAGTGAGAGCACTTCAGAGAGCATTGGTAGTTCAGGATCAGTTGGATCAATCGATGAAGTTCTGCAAAGCATGGATAAAAACCTGTTTCGCACATTGCCGAAGCTTTGTCCAAAGCCAAGAATGCTGGTGTGCGCTCCGTCAAACGCGGCAACAGATGAGCTTCTGGCACGTGTTCTTGATCGCGGGTTCATTGACGGAGAAATGAAGGTTTATCGGCCTGATGTGGCTCGGGTGGGAGTGGATTCCCAAACCCGAGCGGCGCAAGCGGTTTCTGTGGAGCGAAGAACGGAACAGCTTTTGCAGAAGGGGCGTGATGAGGTTTTAGGGTGGATGCACCAGTTGAAGGCCCGCGAAGTTCAATTCTCGCTACAGATATCTAGTTTTCAGAGGGAACTCCTTGCGACAGCTGTTGCGGGCCGGTCCCAGGGGTCTGTAGGTGTTGATCCTGATGTTCTTGTGGCACGGGACCATAACAGAGACATATTGCTGCAAAACCTTGCGGCAGCTGTGGAGGGCAGGGACAAAGTTCTGGTGGAGATGTCTCGGTTGTGCATTTTGGAGTCCAGGTTTTCTCCCACAAACAATTTCAACCTGGAAGATGCCCGTGCAAAACTGGAAGCGAGTTTTGCCAATGAAGCAGAGGTTGTTTTCACGACGGTGTCAAGCAGTGGAAGGAAGTTATTCTCCGCCTCACGCATGGATTTGATATGGTTGTGATTGACGAGGCCGCTCAGGCCAGCGAAGTGGCTGTGCTTCCTCCCTCTCCCTGGGTGCTGCGAGATGCGTCCTGGTGGGTGATCCCCAGCAGCTTCCAGCGACTGTGATTAGTAAAGCTGCGGGAACATTACTGTACAGCAGAAGTCTGTTTGAGAGGTTTCAGCAAGCGGGCTGCCCCACTATGCTGCTTTCGGTGCAGTACAGAATGCATCCTCAGATTCGCGATTTCCCATCAAGGTATTTCTATCAAGGACGGCTGACAGACAGCGAGAGTGTTATGAAATTGGCTGATGAGGTTTACTACAAAGACCCTTTGCTGCAACCTTACGTGTTCTTTGACATCAGCCACGGTCGGGAGTCGCATAAAGGCGGATCTGTCTCTTATCAAAATATCCATGAAGCACAGTTCTGTCTGCGTTTGTATGAGCATCTTCAGAAGTTCCAGAAGATGAACGGTGTGAAGAAGGTCTCTGTGGGCATAATTACTCCATACAAGCTCCAGTTGAAGTGTCTCCAACGGGAATTTGAGGAAGTTATGAACACAGAGGAAGGTAAAGATATTTACATCAACACTGTAGATGCATTTCAGGGGCAGGAACGAGATGTGATAATCATGTCCTGTGTTCGTGCCTCAAATCATGGGGTTGGTTTTGTTGCGGACATTCGTCGGATGAATGTTGCTCTTACTCGAGCAAGGAGGGCATTGTGGGTATGCCTCTTTCTCTCTTTCTCTCCTATTCTGGATACAGTATTGAAATTTAATTACGATATGGATTTGATTATTGTACTTGTTTTCCAGGTTGTGGGTAATGCCAATGCTCTTACGCAATCAGATGATTGGGCCGCTCTCATTAAGGATTCTAAGTCGAGGAAATGTTTCATGGACATTGATAAGATTCCCAAAGAATTCTTTGTTGCAAAAGGATCTTCTTATCCTTCTGGAAAGGTTTCTTCAAATAACTCTAGAAATTTGCGAACTGGACAAAGACAAAGGCATCTAGACATGCTTCCAGAGCCCAGATCGGGCATCCGTTCAGAAGATGATGAGAAGTGTAACACCTTTCTTCCTAGAAATGGAAGTTGTAGGAACCTAAAATCAACGGATAATTCTTTGGATGATTTTGGGCAATCTGGTGGTAGGTCTCGTGAGGCAATGCAGAACAGCAATGCTAAAAGGCAAAACACATCTGGAACTTTCAGGAGAGAAATATGATTGTGTATCCGTGTGATCTCATGATCTACTATTCAGGCCATGAAATTTCCTTTCTATGACATGGCCGGCAGCAGAATGCCTCCTGTGACAAAGTGATGCCAGTGCTTTGGATGTTGTGATTGTTTTCAAATGCTCACATTCTTCATTGATTAGGCGAACAGGTGGTTGGCGGAGAATAGTCAAGGGCATGATTAGAAAGAGGAAAATGGGTCAAGTTCTTTATGTGAATATTCACCTTCAAGATGTTTGGGACAAGGGATTATTATTATGAAAGGAACCAATCCCTGATGAATTTGTCATGCTTTGTGTAAAACATGTCTTTGACACACTGGTTGGGCTACAAGCTGAAGACATTGGGGGATTGATTTGGCAAACAGGTTGTCAGCGGAGAATAGTTAAGGGCATGATTAGAAAGAGGAAAATGGGTCAAGTATTGTATGTGAATATTGACCTTCAAGATGTTTGGGACAAGGGGTTATTATTATGGAAGGAATCAATCCCTGATGAATCTTTCGTGCTGTGTAAAAGATGTCTATGACACACTGGTTAGGCTACAAGCTGAAGATGTTGGGGGTATTCTTTTCACCGGCAGAGAGTGAGAAGAACACATCTGAATGTACAGTACCAAATCTTGGAGAAACTAACTTCTGGGACCCGATTGAAGTTTTAAAGTTTATTCATACTAAGGTCCTGCCCTTGACACATGATCCAAAATGGATTAGCAATGGAAGCTTTTGTGCAGCTACACATGATTCAGAAGATTGATCATGAGCTGTGATTTTAAAGGTCATGTAGGTGCTTCTGATCCAGATGCTGTCTTGGTGGAATTCTAAGCTACAGTGTCTAACTTCTTTGCCCAAAAGGTATCGCTCCTTTATCTTTAGTAGATCAATAAGTTGTTTTTGTACTGTAAGTACTAGTCGAGAAATCAATTGCATGCATAAAGGAGGGGAGACTTTTAGCTTCCAATCCTTCATTTTGTTGCATGCATGTCCATTGGTAACTTCATTCTTTTTACTTAAATATGTACATTCTTTACAAGAAAATACATTGCTGGGTAAGTTCTCCGGAGATTGAGTTCTTTTGTTTGAAAGCTTGTTGTTGATCACAATTTACATTTGAGTAGTTTGTTGTGTATCCAACACATATCACTTGTTTCCCCCATGATGTTGTATTTTTCCATCATCATATCAGATATGTTCAAGCACCAAATTCTATTGCTATATTTGTTCCGGTTTCTGTGAATTGAATCTATCCTGTCACTTAATTATAAATTTCGGGGATCTTAAGCATGAATGAACCAGTATTTACCATTTCTTTCATTCCCCACTTTCAGGTACATATCATCTTCTGCTTTACGCCGGAACAAAGACCAGCGAATGGTCAGGTCTCAACTGCCAATGCAGTATGGTCCCACATCAATGAGGTGCTGAAGCAGGTACACTGCAACTGGTCTTAATACATTGTAAAGTTCTTTATTTTAAGGATGACAAATACAATTACAATCATATGATATCATCCTGGCTACTCATATTTCAAACAAAACTTTTAACTATTTTGCTTCAGGTCTATCTAATGATTCACTCAGTTTGGGCCAATTACGCACAGATGCCAATTAGTTGTCCTATGTTTAGACAAATATAAACTATATATATGCATCAACCCAGTATTTTCCAGTATTTTCCTTCACTACCTCATTTATTTAAAAATGAACAAGTCTTTTTGCTTAGTGTCAATGTGACGTGGCATAACTTAAAAGTTTTGCATGACCATCACCTGAAATTAATTTATGCTTGACGATAAATTATATATAGAATAACTCTCATCTGTTTTCATTCAGGTATTCCAACTCTCAAGTTCTTCAGCTTCAGGTCACAAAATGAAGAAGAGATTAATACTCTGACGAAAGCCACAAAAGATAGCAATAATATCATGTGTGGACAATAAAACAAACAATTATTTATTATCTTTTGGCATATCTTCCTTCTATCCACTTGCTTGATAAATGATAACGTCCTCCAATGCGTAACTTGTGGTGCTATTTTGCTCTTTGATAACCATACTCCACAATTAAAATAAAATAATAATAATAATAAAAAAGAACTCACCTTTTAATTGGCCTTTTCTCTTTTGATGGCTTGTAATTAAATATGTTAAGGTTGATTTCAGGTTCAGTTTTTTTTTAACATCAGATGTTTGACCTTCAAATTCTTAAGACTCAAATTTCAGGGCTGACCAACTCTGAAGTTTAAACAAGGTCATGTGGGTCAAACTTTGTGTCTTTGAAGAATTAATGGCAGACTTTGAATTTGGTTAATTTTATCAATATATTTATTGCTATTCTTAATCAAATCTGTGTTGTTTCAATTATGTTTATTAAAATTAACTGCAAGCATTAATGGTATACAATCCAACAACCACTCTTCAAATCTCTTGCCCAAATTTTAGTATATCAATCAAAACTTAATAACATCTTAAATGTTGGAAAAACCATAGAAATTCCTCAAATTAACAAATTCTCAAGATAATCAAAATTGCAAACCCAAACTATATATATATATATATATATATATATACAAAGTAAGAAAGAAAGAAAGAAAAAAAAAAAAAGGCTTAATCATGTAAAGCATGTGTGTTGCCTAAAAGCTCACTCCAATTGTGTTTAACTTGTTATATTCCTCACCTTCCCTTCATCACAAGGAAAAGTAGGAAAACCCACACCTTCATAGTCCCACCTAAAAATTAAAACATCAAATGCATTGTCACACAACTATGCTCATTGCTCACCTCACCTAACATCACTTCTAAACCATTTCAATGTACTACAAGTTTCATAAAATCCTCTTCCTTTTCCCAACATGATGAATAGAATAGAGGATGGTGAGGGAAACATTTTAGTTAAATAAATAAAAAAAATTATAAGGGAATATAAGCAAATATGGTTTTTAATATTTATATAAATAAATCTTATAAAAGTAAATTTACAGTGAAAATTAAATTTACTGAAAACCCAAAACAGCTCAGTTATTTATAAAAATGACCTTATTTATTTATTTATTTTTATTATTTGCTGATCTGGTTCTATATTTTAGATACCGGCCTCCCAAAAAAAGCAAGTGAAATCCCAGATTGATGAGCGCTAATCGGACGGTCCAGATGTGTCACTGTTGTTTACGGCAAAAACCAAAGTTGGGAAACCAAGGGCGGACTTGAGACGCAATTCAAAAAACCCGATTTGATGAGCTATTTGGATCCCGATTTATATTTGCCCGTAATTTGGGTTGGATTTTCCAAACATTTTCGCCAATCACGATCCCCAAACAACAACGGAACAACCTTCGCTTCTTCGATCAATCTTATCAAACTCAGTTCAGTTTCTGCTGGTCCTGCATTTCGATTCAATCTTCCAATTTTTTTATTTGGGTAATTTCTCTGTTCTAATTTGAGCCGTGTTTTGTTTGATGTTGTTGTTTTTATTTTTTTATTTTTTATTTTTATTTTTTGCCTGTAAATTTTTTTAATTGATTTTTCTGGTTTAGTTGCTCCTTTTTGAATTATATGTATATATATATATTTTACAGTATTTGTAGTCATTGTTGGAGGTTATTTGAGGAGTTTAATTCTTATTATGGAAACATATTATTAGTTTGATGAAATTTGATGCTGAAAACTATGACGATCTTATCAGTTTGTTGTTTGAAATCGTGTATATATATATATATATATGTAAAAATTTGTATGTTGATAGATTTGATTCTTTGGTTATGTATTTTTTCGTAAAATTCTGTTGCTTGGCATGGCGTGAGTATCAAAAAGGAATCTTTTTTATAATTTGGGTAACCTGCACTGCGGAGAAATATTTTTTGTGTGATGGACTCAATAATGTTTGTTTGTATTGAATTTGTTATCAATGATGAATGATTTCTTGATGATTCTAGTAATAAATCGAGTATTTTTTTTTTCTCAATTGTGTCCTCAATAAGATTTGAGAGTTTCTTGAATTCTTGAGTTTGGATATTTCTTCTATTAATGGTTTTCTTGATTGGGTTAAAAGGTTACTATTTGGGGCCTGTAATAAATTTTGGTCTTATGTGGATCTTTTCTATTTTCAGGGTTTAGAATTTTGTGTTTGATTATCATTGTCATCATGAAATTCAAGAAAGGGAGTAAGGTTGAGGTGTTGAACACAAGAGAGGCGCCTCTGAGTTCCTGGTGGTGTGCCGAGATCATTTCCAGTAATGGGCATAATTATGTGGTCAAGTATGATAGGAAATTACCAGAAATGGGTGCTTCAGTGGAAATGGTATCAATGGAGGTCATTAGGCCCTGCCCTCCTTCAGCGAAGAGTTCTAGGAGTTGGGTGCCTGGGGACATAGTTGAGGTTTTTGACTATGGTTTCTGGAAGCCTTCAGTTGTGTCTAAGGTAATTGAAGGGGATTACTTTATTGTCAGGCTGCTTGGACTCCACAGTCGACTCAGGGTTCATGCATCTGATCTTAGGCTGCGACAGAGTTGGCAAAATAACAAATGGATTGTCATCGGGCAGGTAATGTGAAAATTCGTTTATTTATTTTTCATATGTTTGATAACTTGGAATTTTGCTTTCGTTAGATAATACGTTTTGGCTCAACTTGTGTTTCACTTGTTAAATATGGCAAGTGATGTCCTTTGAGCTCATTCTTTATCTTATTACTGTCCATTGTATTTCTTCATGCTTTTATTCCATCTAATAAATATTGTTCTTTCTTTCAGGATTCCAGAAAATACGATGAGGGAAAGATAAACCGGTTGGCTAAGGAAGTAAGGCTCAGTGAGCAAATAGCTCAACCCTCTGAAGATTATGCAGGAGGTCAATATATCCACTTTGCAAATGTTGATGTCCATGATGAACATGTTCAGCTTCCCTCCAAAAGGGGCAATAAAAGGGCTAGAGCTTCCTTGCCCTCCATTGATGCCCGCAATGTTCCTCATAGAAAGAGGAGATCATTCAAGAAAGAGGGGAGGTTCCAAGATAATGTTGAAGAGCATCTGCCCCATTTGTTGGAAAAGGTAGTTGCTGTTGCTTCCCCTCAAAAAGTGATGGGTGAAATATACATGCATGCTTCCTTAAACAACAGAACTACTGGATTTTCCCAAATGGACATGGCAAGAAGAAAACCATCTGATGATGTTGAATATGATTATATAACATGTGTAGAACCTAATGATGTTGGGACTATGTCATCTTCTGTTGGTAGTTGCAGTACTAGCCATAGTCGGTATATGCCACTTCATTCCATGACTTGTCATGTAGAAGCTAGTTCTAGTCCTTCAGATGAGATTGATTCCTGTTGTGGGTCTGGAAGAGAAGAGTCTCTTCCTATAAATGAAGTGTTGGCAGCAGAGGTTCATAAACTAGAGTTGTATGCGTACCGTTCCACCATTGAGGCATTATATGCTTCTGGGCCCCTAAGTTGGGAGCAAGAAACATTGATGACAAATCTTCGCCTTATGCTCCACATCTCGAATGATGAACATCTAATGGAGCTAAGGCAGTTAGTGTCGGCAGAGATGTCCTAATTATGTTGAAGGCATTGATATGGTTTTATAGGGTTTCATTGATGTTAGGTTTCTTTTCTTTCTTTCTTTCCTTCTTTCATTCCTTTATTGCAGTTCTAATTGTTTCCTTTTATTGTAACTTGCGGAATGGATAAGTCTGATCCAAGTTCTGTGTACATCAAAGACAGTAAAATCCTGTGACATTTTCTTTTTGTATAACTAACTTCTTTAAATTAATGATATATCTCAGCAATTAATGCAGCTTCTCCTTGACATGTTTTTAATTTGTTGGCCATGTTCTGCGTTCTGTGATTGATTATTTTTTATTTGTAATATTAGCAATGTTGAATATGTCTCCAGAAATATTGAAAGGAGTCTTATCAGGAGAATGTCTTTCATATCATGAGAAATTATGTTTGTTTTGAACAATTTACTCTGGTTTGCTATTCATACTTAATTCATAAAACGGATTGAGAACATTGATTACCTACCGGTACTTTGAAAGCTATATTGGGAAGGAGATTCATCATTATCTTTAACAACTATTCGAGTGGTAAGTTGTCATAGCTTAGATGTTGTAAATTGTGGTTCTTGATGGTGTCCTTGAACAGCCATTTTACTGATGTTGAAGTTGCAGGTGATATTGCATGGCCTCATGCATGTGCATATTTGTTTATTCCTATTGTTGAATTTAGACCTGCCTTTAGTCGGAGTCCTTGCATTCAGTTGATTTAGTGTTTGATGATGTTATAAACATTCAAGTTCTCAAAGTGCTTTAGTTTCATCATTCATATATGGCACTTTTGTCGTGCACCTTGTTAAGGATGTATATGATTTTTCAATGGATTTTCCAGGAAAGAAGTTGGAGGCATGCAAAGCTTACCTCTTTATGTCCAAGATGATGGTGGGGATTGCCACCTCTTTTGCTCTTCGGATGATGTGGCAAGATTTCCATCTGATTCTTGCAATTAAGTCATTCTTTTTCTTTTCAGACTGCCTGGTACTTTAAATTCTTTTAGTTCATTTGAGACTTGTGTGTCTATAATTCTTGCTACACAGAAGTGAGCATAACAAGGCTACAATTTTGCTGCTTAAGTATGCGACATGGAGATTCTTATAGATTTCCATTGAGAAACTTCCTCAATATTCTTTTTTTTTTACACTGTTGCTTGTTTTCTTGAATACTGGATTGTTTTAAATATGTAGAAGTTTGCCGTATGATAATCTTGTTATATAGATGTGGAAAATTCTTCTGACTACTATAATATCAAAGTTTTGTCCAACTGAAGGCCATAAAGGCTGTTGATTGATCTTCAAGTCAAGAATTTTGTGGATTTTGATCTTACTTTCAACAAGTTATTGTTGCAAAAGTTCTTGCATCCTTGCCATACATTAAATTACGAACAGATTGAGTGCTTCTTGATAGCTGGTCCAAAACATTCTGGTGTGCATAGGTTCTGAAGTTGTGGAACATAGAACAGGGTACTCTCACCTGGATGATATTATTATCTTGTGTAGAAATTTGAGTCTGATGCAGTCTTATGTTAACTTGTATAGCTTTTCTGAGTTGTGAGTAACCTCAGAATCATAAATCATCAACTGGCTATGGCTAGTGAGCTAATCATTATGTATAATTTCTTGCACAAGTCGCACCTCAGTTGGGTATGCTAAACATTTTTTTTTAGATTTTTAGGATGTACATACAGTAAACATTTTTTTTTCCTCTCCATGTCATTAATTAGTTATGCTTGATATCATAAAAAAAACACAAGAATTTGTTGGCTAGGAGATCTTCAAACCCTACCAGTGGTTTGTTGGTCAGGTTCTGCAGCCAACCTTTTTTCATTCTGATCTAACTTGCTTGCATGAATGGTTAGCCTGAGAATATCTGCAGTGGATGGCTATTGAACATCCTCAGTTAAAGTTTCCGTCACCTGCATTCTAGCGATCCATTGTGCTTTGGTTGCATTACTATCAATCTGATCATGAGGATGATTCTGATCCTGATTAATAGTGCTTTCAAGCATAGACAAATAATTGGAGCTGTTTTGCATCATGTGATGCTTCCATGTTGTGGATGAAGCATGATTGACTTGGTAAATAATATTTTTGGAAGGGCTTGGTTCAAGTGTTTTACTGCATGCAAACTTTTCTCATTATGTCCTGTGCATTTTCTTTTTGGCCAAGCCTTGATGAACTTTTCATGCAAAATTGCTATAGGGTAAGATAGAAAGATTAGTCATTCTGATGACATGCAGGAAGGTAAAGTTCTTCAAGACATAACATAAGCATTATATTACTGTGGCAGTTTGAATTATGGCGGCTGCATTCACCTGCAACTTGATTCACCTGGGGAGATGGGTTTGTGAGTAAGTCTTTATGTACAGGTAAATCTTTACATTTTCAACTACACTGTTAGGGCATGGTTTTATTTCTATTGACTTCTCACTAATGTTATGCAAATAATTTATGTATAAAACATTTATGATCACGGTTATCTTGTGTTTATTTATACTCGTTCATTGATAGTAATAGATGATGAACGTGTATGCATATAACCCTTCTTTGTCATGTGCATTTATTTATTTCATCTCATCTAATGATTGAAACTGACGAATGCATTCACTTCCACGTATATCTTAATCAGAGAACAAGCTTGGGAAAGCAAATATTCCCTTCTAATAGTTGTTTTTCTCTAGTGTTGGTGGGGTTAGATCATGTGGTGAATTGTAAATATTCTTGAATGATTCTGCCCTCTATATAGCAGTTGAGATCCCCTTTATGAAGTGATTGCCATCATGTGCTGGTTAGAACAAGCTCATGTGTCTTTCTGGTGATCAATGCGGCATAGGCATGTGAATAAACAGCAGTAGAGTTCTGGCTTTTCATTTATGTTGATGTACTGGCTGCAATAAACTCAGGAAACTGCAAGTAATTAGGTATGCTTTCCTAATTGTCTCTGCATTTTCAATACCAGGCTTTATGTATAGCATGTGAATGTCCTTATGTTTGTTTCTGTACCTTTTATACAAGTTTATACATTTTTGGGGGAAAGAAGAGCGGGGCGAACCCACTAGAGACCCAGGGACGTGCACAAGCCTCGGTGGAACAAGTGGGGACGGGGCCGCGCTCACGTGGGCGCTGAAACCACCCGTACACAACCACTATTCACAACTCCCAGAAATGTGCCCTCAGCCGAGAATCGAACTCTCACCACTCGGTGAGAGCTCTATCGGCGACCCGTGTACCAATAGACCCCAAGGTCGTTGGATGCTTACCTTTTATACAAGTTTATACCTTTGAATAGATACTTGCATTCTAACTTCTGCAACCTTGAACTTGTATTCTCACCAAAGGAATCACTTTTGTTATCTGGAGTACTGTGCGTCATATAGTATATGCTTGATTTCTGAACTTGATCTGTCATAAAAGTATAATTTCCTTTGTTCGAATTTAAAATGGATGCTTAAGGTTATGTGAAGCTAATCTTCATGTTTTGGTTGAAGCTGGCTCTTTAATTTATCTGAACTCGGCTGAATGTAGCATGCTTGCTTTTGTTAGAAGTTTATTTTACTGATAAAACTCCAATTGTCACTTGTTAAAGTGCTAGGCATGGATGGTGACTTCATGATATAGCCAATTTAACTCAGGGTCTAAATTAACCCATATGATTATTTATTACCCTTTAAATATTAGAATATTTTAGCTTTTCTGAAACACATTGTTTTCTTTTCTTTCCAAATGTGTCTGGTTTGGTCAGGATCCCCAAAAACAATTAAAAGAATGCACAGAGATTCACTGTAGGGCTAGAATTTGACTTCTGTAGCTTCTTGCTTCCAGGAAGCCATTGAAGAAAGATGATCTTGTGAATTTGTAGTCTAAATGGCAACACATAAATTGCTTACAGGCCTTTAAATAAACTCAAAATCTATATATTATACACTATGGCAGCTGTTGTTGAACTGCTGTTTTGGCTTTTGAAACACTAGTTGTCTGCCAAATGATGCTTCTCAGAAGTCAAAAGTCATTATGTGATTCTGTAGACAGTCAGACGTGGTCAAATGCTACTTAGCCTTGTCCAAATTTATATTAATCCATGACTGTCTCGGCAATTTCCTTGACTATGGATTATATGGATATCATGTTTTAAGGAAAACTGCAAGGAGGACAGAATACTTGCATAACACTTGGTACTCCATATGGTCTGACCGGTTCTCCTAACTAGTTAGTAATCTTTCAATTCAATACATTGTATTTGCAGTCAACCATCATTGTTGCCTTTTTTTCTTTAATTATTACTGTAGGTTTTCATTCTCCTTAAATGATGGATTTTGAATGGTTTGATATATTGATCAATTATGTGCCTAGTCTGGGTTATTTGTCCGTTAGGTTTGTGAAAGGTGCACATAGATGTGGGGAAAACCATTGGGCTGATGTCTCTATTCTGCCTTTAGATACTACTAGCCTTTATGCTTAACTTATCTGATGATTGATGAGGATAAGCTTTCTTTTTATTCATCCACTTGAGTATATAATAAGAATTAAAAATGATAGATGAATATATCCATGTGAAAAACGTGTATTGGCTTTTGTCATTTTTCTCTTATATCAGATTCCATTCTTTTTGATAACCACCATATTACCACTCAGCTATTAGTGCTTGAACTTTTTGACATCTGTAATAGCCTCAGTACTTGTTTTGTTGAATCAATGATATTGCCAATTTTCATTTTATCCCTTGAATGAAAGATGAGAACTTTAACAAACTTATCCATTTCATGGAGCATTGAACTCTTGGGCCACTTCCCCACATGATCATTTGCTTATTGTGATTACCACTTGCATGATATATGGAATTATTATATATATGAGATGATGTCCTTTCTTTCTTACTTTCTTTTTGCATTCATTGAGATTCTATGTGACATGACAGACTTCAATGGCTGCCAAAGTGCAAGCATGTCTCTTTGAGTTTACGAGAAGACTTAAAAGCTCACAGGAGATTGATGAACAAAGCTTGGCCAACCAAGACACTGAGGTATGCTATTATAATAATAACATTTGATCTGGCAAATCTGCAACAGCTAATAGTGCTTAAGAGGTCTCAATAATAATATGCAGCTGTAAACAACAAGCATAGGGAAGCAATCAGCAATGTGGTGGGTAAGTAAAAATATGGTTTCTACTTTGTGGGGTGTGGTGAGGGGAAATGGGGGGACTAACTAATTATGTTCTGATGCTCATGCTGCTGTGTCTGCAATTCTCCTGACAGAATGGCACAAATCAAGGACTAGAAAAAGGTGAAGAGGAGGCTCCAACAAGAACCAATGGGTCTCTGGCCTCTTGTTGGGTTGAGAGGTGCCTACAGATATAAACAAATGAGGGGCTTGATCAGGGATGAGTCTCAGCTGAAACCATGGATCTAAAAGAATTTTCTAGGGAAATGGACATAAATAACTGATGCAATTGCCAAAGTTACTCTATCTTTGTTTATAGGTACTGAAGGTGTGAATGAGCTGGAGTCCATGGTGATTGGTGACTGAAATCTAATAAACCATATCAAGCACAACATGTGTTTCTCAGTGCCCTGCCCTGCAGGTTTGGTATCAATAACTTTTACAATTCTAATTTCTAAGTATATGAAAAGCATAGCAGCAAAACTGATGACTGATGACTGATGACTGATAATTTTTTTTTGCGCCGTAATGTAATCTAATGTAATGCAATGTAATGACCACAGCTGTGCGGTAGTTGGTCGGACGGTTGTTGCGTGTAGACGAGCAACGGCTGACGAACTACCAGGCGTATGGGGTGGTGGCTATATTCTTTTTGTTATCTTCTCCTGTGAAGTCTTATGGCAATGCATTGACATTGTAGTATTTTAGTACTTGAGAGTTGAGTCTCATATTTTGCCAGGAGGCCATGATTCTCAATTTCTCATCACATTTGGCTTTTTAGAGTTGACTTGCTGAATTCTTATTAGTTTTTATGACAGTTGTGAAATTTCTTGAAGGAAACCAACCTTGTTTATCTGTTGAGAATAAAACTGATGCTTATCTGTGGGTGCTATGGTGGAGTTTTTATGTATTATTATTATTACTTTGCATGATTCTTGGAGCTTTATGATTAATTAAGATCAGCACCTTTCTGCATGTTATTAAAAAGAAAAGAAATAAGAGGAAAAAGATTCCTGTTATTAGTGTCTCTCATGTTGCTGTACTATATATATACTGTTGGCAGTCAAAACAGAAAATAAAGTTTGTGTACTTGCTCAAATGGTTTTGGTTGAGATTAGTGCAACATTGTGTTCAAAACTATTTTGGATTGTGTTTCTTGTTTTGATATTCATTAATTAATTGTGTAGTATGACTAGTGAAAATACATATTTATGTGAAACCTTACGAATAACATATGGGTAATTGACTTTGATTATTAAACTTAATGTCAACCAACGTTTGTTAATTAAACTACATAAACATGACCTTAATTTTTGAATTGTGATAATCCTGATGGGGATGCTTTGAATTTTTATTTCTATTTTTTTTTAAAATTTTTTAGATTTTTAGAAGTATAAATATATGGGAGAATAATAGACATTGGAACAGCATGTGGGTTTACTTGCATTCCAGGGAAATCTTTAGCACACATTAGTTTTCTTTCTCCCTAGTTCATGTGTAATAGGCTTCATGCTCAAATGATTAAGAATATATATATATATTTTTTATTCAACCATTTTATTAATTAATCACCATTTTTTATTATAAAAATAAGTAAACCATGAATTCATTAGAAAAAGAGATAAACAAAGATGTAATTATGGACATGTAAGAGTGCATACACTGATACACACACAAAATTAAAAAAATAATAATAATAATTTCTTGAACTTGCTTACACGCATGAGTATATGATAAAAGTAGATAAACCATGCATTAGTATAACAAGTATATAGCACTTGATTATGAAGTTTTGAGAAGATTATAGAAAAAAGTCCCAATAATAAACTCTCAAAATAACAAATGTCTAAAAATAAACCAACAAATCATGTATGTTAATATCATCAAAATCTAAAAATAATAAGGAATCAATTCATGGTCCTCAAATTTTCAATTTTTTCACATCATTTTTTTTTGTTACCAAGTTTAGATTCAGAACACAATGATGATTTTTTGCACTGGGTATATAACACCCCTGTGTGTGTGTGTGTGTGTGTGTGTGTGTGAACATAACTGATGATTTTTTGCATGCCATACTAGTGGTTTCATGAAAAGCATAGAGTAGCTCCAAATTTTTCTTAGTATATATATATATATATACAGTGAAAGACCCAACACTCAAGGTTTTCATCAATTTCAAAGATTATAATAAGAGGAAAACACATAATTATTATTAATTTACTTTCACATCTTTTGAGATTACTGTCTCGATTACAGAGAACTTATTGTTTCCTCTTGTGATTAGAGCATGCCAATAACAATATATACTACATGTCACAACAAAGGCTACAAATATTGTTAACAAAGTTAGAGGGTTGTTAAACACTGAAAAGAAGATTAATAAATATCCTTATACATATACATACATATATATATATATATATACAATGAGATTGGTCACATGCTCTTCTTCTTGCTCAGATGTTCCCTTTTATATTAATTTATTTAATATATTGTGGAGAGATCCATTCATTAAGATTGAGGAAAGATCCTGGATCCCACTTACTATCTTCTATTTGTGATTCACTACTTTTATTTATTTATTTATTTATTTATTTATTTTGTGAGTTAAATCTTTAACAGGTATTTACAAAGAGAACCAGTTCGCAAGACAAGGATGAGATTCACTCAAGTACATCTAACTTTAGGTACAAATGCAACAGTTAGCAATACTTAATAATATATATATATATATATGTTAACAGTGATCATTATAAAATTAACAAAAAGACTTGGGCACCAATCGCAAGAGGGATTCAGTGTGGGTCCATCACTCTGAATGGACGGTGATAAGGGCTTGAAGATCACGGGAGCACCGTACTGCGGGTAAAGCAACATCAGAACCGTCGGTGCGTGCACGTATCTTGGCGCAAGACTAAACCTGAACCGCTGGAGCAGGATAGCGATGGTTAGCTTTGCCTCCAAAAGCGCCAAGCTTTTTGCCAATACACATGCGTGGTCCAACCCCAAACGGAATGAAGCCCGTTGGGCTTCGGGCCCTATCCATGAATCGGGCCGGGTTGAACTCCGCCGCATCCGGTCCCCAAATCTTAACGTCATGATGGACGGCCATTATCGGGATCAAGATCTCCGTCCCCTGCGGTATCTTGTACCCTCGGAGCTCCACATCCACCTTCGCTTTCCTTATCGTTGCCACCGCCGGTGGATACAACCTCAACGTCTCGTTTATTATCATCCCCAGCTGTTAAATAAATAAATAAATTTAAAAATAAAAAAAATAAAAAAATAAAAAAATAAAGATGATCCGGCGGAGTAGAGTAACAACCGTCTTGAGTTTAGCGAGATGGTCGCGGGAAGTAGGGATGTCACGTGAGCCGCAGAAGCGGAGGACCTCGTGGCGGGCGAGTTCTTGCCACTCAGGGGTGCATGGCGAGGAGCACGGTAGTCCACGTCAGCAGGTTGGATGTGGTCTGCTTACCCGCGAAGAAGAAAGTCTTGCACTCCTCCACGATCTCATTCGCCGGCGTGCTCGCCTTTATCATTTGTCCTAACAAATCTTTACAGTATTCATGCTGCCCATCATCATCATCATCATCATCATCATCATCCTTCTTCCTCCTCCTCCTCCTCATCTCTTCTTCTTCCAAACTGCTCTCTTTTCTTTTCTTTATTAACCCAACCAAATTCTTCTTTATCTCTTTATCTAATCTCCATGAACTTGCATTCCTCTTCGTTGGCAGAAACCTGCTCAAATTATCAATATACATATATATATATATATATATAAGTTTTAATATAAACGTAATGTTGTTGTTGTTTTTGGTATGTTGATGTTTCTGACCTGTAACCAGGGATGAGGACTTTGCGGAAGGCCTCGGCGGCGAAGGTCATTTGTTGAGCTTGGAGATGGCAAACGGCACGGCCATCATCGTAGCTTTGGCCGAAAGCTGTTCGAGTGATGGTGTCTTCAGTGACAGTATGAAACCATTCAGAGACATCTATCTCTATTTCTTCTATTTCTTCTTCTTCTGATGATAATGATGATGATGCCTTTGCCACCTTCATCTTGTCTTCTAACATCTTCAGCACTGTCTTTCCAATGTACGGGATCAACAACTGTTTCATAAAAACACTTCTTCTTCTTATTATTTATTTATTATATGTATATATATATATATATAATGAAAATGAGGAAGTACTGCATGAGTACATATATATTAATTAAAGAACGGATGACCTTGAGGTTGTCCATGTGGAAAGTGGGTGTGAGGACTTTGCGGTGATGAGCCCATTTCTCGCCGCGGAGACTGACGAGGCCGTCACCTTCGAGCTGGCGAACGAGAGGATGGGACTCGTAGCGGTCGAAGGCGTCGGAGCGGGAGACGAGGATCTCACGGATGAGGTCTGGGTCGGAGACGGTGAGACGTGGAGTGGGACCGAACCAGAGGAGGAATGTGGAGCCTGATCATCATCATCATCATCATATTATTATTATTACTTTGATAGACTACTGCATTATGCATGAATTATGAATGTATTACAATTTTGATAATGATGATGATATTATGAGTAGTAAATAGTAATAGGTAGAGCTATAGCTAGCTCTCTCTTTCAGAAGGTTTGCAAAGGCAAAAAAAAAAAAATAAAAAGAAAGGGACAATGAAAATGAAAGGCAACACAGGAGAGTGTGTCAATTATTGGTGGGATGTTTATGCAAGGAATGTGGAAAGATCATGGAGTTAATACTTGATGCCCAGAGGTGTATAGCTCATTGATCAGAGTTGCAGAATCACTGTAAAAGGTGGTTAGAGATGTACAGTGGAAACAGTGTAAATAGTGCAGTGCAGACCCAGTGGGATATGGCAAAAGTAAAAAGGCAGAGAAAGAGATGCATCAAATATTTTCTTTCTTTTATTGAAATTTTTTTTTTATTAATTTATTTATTTTACAAAAACTTTTGGAAAAAAACAGTGGAATAACACAAGCACCCCACTACAAATCTTTGGCAGGAGAAAAGAGCATGGAAAGAGTACTACTACTGCAAAAAGGGCCTGCTCGTTATGGGTAAAGCCAAAAATAAAACAACCAAAGTAAACAGAGGATCAAAGTACACCAGTAACAAACTCAAAAGAAAAATCCAAACCATGAACACAAGAACATACCATAGATCTTTTTCCAGTGATGATAGAAGGAGAGAACTCTTGGAAGGACGTTGTGTGAGTTGTGTGGAATCATTGGCTTAGAAGAAGCCTCCAACATGAAACCAACCATCTCCTTCACATTGCCTAGAAAGAAACGGTATGGAGGACCTCTAATACCTTGCTTTGAGAAGTGTTCTTCCAATCTCCTTGGTCTCCACCATAACAACTCCACCATCTTCATTCCCATCACCAAACTCAAACCCACAACAAAAACAACAACAACAACCATTACCCACTTCAACTCCTCTTCTCCCATCTCTTGCTCCTAATTAACTCTTGCTCTTCTTTCTTCTAAAGAGAAAGTGAGAAGGAGTTGGCTATATATATATATATATATATAGGGAGGAGACTTAGGACAGGACAAAGAAAGACCGGCGCCGTTTGAGGCTAGAAGGGTCAATATGACTTTATATTCAGATTGTTAACAAAAGAGCTTAGGCTACCACTGTTCAACAACTCACAAGGCATTTAAATTGAGAGAGAGTAACAGAAAGACTGACACTTGTGATGAGAGAGACAGAGAGAGAGAGAGAGAGAAAGGCTGACACTTGTGATGAGAGAGAGAGAGAGAGAGAGAGTAACAGAAGAAGAAGAAGAGGAAAGACTGACACTTGTGATGATTGTGTGCTCTGGATTGCCACCAGGCCCTCTTATTATGAATGAGAAACTGGTGCATTTATAACAGGGTTCTTGTCCTTATTGGTATTGTAAAGAGAACCCTTAGAACAAGGAATTAAGGCAAAGGCTTTTTAATCTATTATGAATGAAATCCCTTTCACCAATGCTTGACACCATAAAACACTCTTTGAAAAGCCCCACCATTACCAGTCCCAGTCCCTCTCAGAGGAAAATGAAAGCTACTCATGTACTACATCAAGTCTCTGGAAATGAATCACCCTTTTCCATATCAAATGCAAGCCAGGTTGTTGGGCTCATTCAATGTAATGGCATCATTGAATGTTAAAAAGAGAATGGCATACTACAAGGTTAAGATGATTGATGATTGGAGAACCATTCCTTCAAAAGTGAGTGGTAAATCTGTTTCTCCTTTACCCTTCATTTAATGTTATAACTTTAAGCAAATAAACATACTATGTACTTGTCATGATCCAAATGGAAGGTTAAAGGACCAAGTTGCAAGCTGCATTTAATTACTAAATTAATCTAATCTCACTCTTAGACGTAATGGAATTCTTTTGAGTATAATTAATCATCTCAAGCATAGCCTGACATCATTCAAGTTTTTATTAAATATCAAACCAAAAGATAATGTTCTACTTGATCTTCAGTTGAATTCTTCCAATAAGTATCACTGTATTAGTTGAATCATCCATTTTTAGGGTGATGAAACACTACTGAGGCAGAGGAGTTCAAATATTCAAGGATATGAGTGACACTTAGGAGCCACTTTATATATATATATATATATATATATAACAAGAATAAAATTCCCCAATGAAGCAAACAATAAAGAGGGATTAAGGATCAAATCTCTAGCAAAGTATATAAGCTTAGAGGATTGTGTTGATTGTGGGGATGGGGGGATGCACTAAGGATGGATTTGCTTCAATGTTGTGAAGGTGGGGGGCCCTTAACAAAGGAAAGGAAGAGGCACACTTTCCTCCAATACATGTCCTAATGAAACCAAGACAAGCAGGGACCATGTCCTTTCAAATGGTGCCATAGCCAAAAGCACAACCCCAATGCTAGGCTTTGGGGTCCTATGTCTCTGCTCTATTTCCCCTTCTCTATAATCATTTTTCTCCTATTAAGACAAAGCTATCCTATTTCAATCTCATGGAGGGTCCCTTAATCTTAACTATAAGCTTAGAATTGCATGTCCTGATGACAAGTATGGCTAAAACACCACAACTTTTCATTGGCACACTACAGTCAAGCAAAAAAAATCAGTTAATATGGCCTCCATTCATTGCATGAAGAGCTGCATACACTGTATGAGTTTCAACATAGAGAGAGGAACAGTGGATATTAGGTGTGGCTGCACATCAACACCTCATCTCTAACATTCAATATCTCATACCAAATAATATGCAACATAACCTTTCTCTGCTCCCATCTACATCACGCATGAAAACATGTCGGATGTTTTTTTATAATCAATGATATATGTTGTCACAATATTTATGAATTAAAAGCATGTCCTCATTGGCCATATACCAACCTTATAATTGGGTGATATATATCTTAGTTGTATAATAAGTACATAATACTATGGTTGGTGTATCTCCCCATATCCTCTAAAGATTTTTTTTTTTTTTTGGGTGCATTTAACTAAAAACTATAAAAATCTCACAGAAGTTTATTTATTTATTTTTGTATATATCTACATTATAGAGTAGGAAAAGGTGATAGCTTATTGAAATGACTTAGGTAATTAATAGGTATAGGTTATATAAAAAAAAAGCAAATTGGAGAAAATCAAAGCTAGAGATGTAACCCACTTTCTTGGCATCTAGTTTGGTTGTTATGCTCTCAAAAGTAGTACAAGAAACTCAATTGGTCCACAGAAGGCAGAGGCTTGAGACCCAATCTTTTGCTGGACCAGGCTGACATAACTAGAAACCAAATGCTCATCTTTTTGCTTGCAAGATGACAAATGAGAAGATGCAATCACTTACAAAAGGGACTGGAACTTTGGAAGATGAACAAAAGAATCCAACCAGGAAATCATGAAAAACAATGAATATATTATTGTCAAATGTATTATAACCCTTTTCTGGCCTTTACCTCCTCTTAAAATCATGTCTATAAAGCTGTGAGAAATTTTGGCTGTTTCAGAAGGGAGTGCTTGTAGTGCTTTGTTTGGTCTTCAGGAAATTTGATCAGATGATTTGATGTATATATGTGGGGGTCCTCAGAGTTTCTGTTTTCCTTTTTCTCTCTCTACAGAGAGAAAAAAGAAAAATAACATAGAGAATATGCTCGAATTTTTAAACATTTCAAAAGAATGCTATACATGTGGTCATATTCATTGTAAATCCTTCTTCTTCAGAGTCTTGTCTCTTTTCTCACAAAGATTGTATTTATACACTGTGGGACAATGGCTGCAGTTTATGCAAATCATGTCACTGTGTACTACTGTGAGCCTCAAAATGACCAGATAAATGGAGAATGTACTTTAAAATGGCCAGCAAGATGCCAAACAACATAGCTGACAAATTTAGTCAGTTTAGGTATATAGAGCTGTTAAGATATGGTGGCCTTTCTCCTTTAAAAGAGTTACCAAACCCCACAACCACTCTCCTTTGCAAGGGATTGGATGTCCTTTGCCATGTTGCCTTTAAGGATGATGCTTTCTAGCTAATAAAACCAAATCTGATATAGTTTTTAACAACTCCCATGTCTTATCAGTGAAGATGTCTACCATATTAGTTGGAAGTCGGTTTGTGCAATCAATCTTGAACAAAAAAAATATGAATTGTTTCCAACTATTTTCCATCCTAAGCAATCCCAAGTTGTCAAAAATATACAAATCTTTTGAAACAGAAGTTGTTTCAGTGTTTCACTATCTCTGATTTGAATAAATGGGTCATCCTTATTCCTTTTGAAAGGATTGTTGAAAGTTGAGGGGGAATGCTGTTGCATTTCAACATCATTCACATAGTGGTCATTCAAACAAA
The DNA here is from genome assembly GCF_009730915.1 of Dioscorea cayenensis subsp. rotundata. Taxonomy (NCBI): domain Eukaryota; kingdom Viridiplantae; phylum Streptophyta; class Magnoliopsida; order Dioscoreales; family Dioscoreaceae; genus Dioscorea; species Dioscorea cayenensis. Next base: position 21,853,336 of record NC_052487.1, on the reverse strand, counting down.
GTCCAGATCATGAAGTTTTCCAAGCAACTATTAAAGCAATTATTCGCCACTAATAAAGGAAGCATCAGACTTCAGTAGACAAGCAGGTGAATTAATTGGGTCAAAGATGGCGTGAATTTCCTTATCATAATCTTCTAAACTAAAGCAATACGGCGAGCTTAATTGGAAGACCATTAGTGGTGGGCTTGGTGCTGAATTTGATTAGAAATTGACATGATATCTAACCGTGTTCCAAGTGTCTTCTTGTTTGAGTTTATGGTGTCACTTCCTTATATAGTTACACCTAAATGAACAGAAAGTCTTCCAAATCAATAGTCCTACGCTTTGATAATCTGACAAGAACTCAACTACAATGTTCCATGCAACAGAGATAATAAATTGGTCATACTTGTTTTGAACTTGTAACTACTTCCAAAAATGTTGTCAGATATCTTCTGGTATTCATAATATTCATAAGTTGTTCTCTTGAATACCTTATCTAGATGAAGGCATGCTATGCTATACACATTTCATATTTTTGAAAAAATGGATAAATCACATAGATTGAAATTAAAAAAAAAAGTTACAGAAGCCTCGAAAAGAAATAGAAAACAAAAACAGACAACAGACTACAGACTACAAGATGATCATCCACTTGACATGGACTAACACAGGAAAGAAAACAGCAAGACTACACAAGCAAACTGAGACAATGAAGATAGAAGACAGTGGCCCCGGCCAGAGCATGAAAGAGAGGTCATTTCCTGTGGTGGATCCACCCTAACTTGCAAATATGTTTCTTCATATATTCAGCCCACGAACGAGTTTGGGACATAAAGAAGTCCAAACACTCTATTGATAATAGTTGGAAATTTTATAGACCTAGTTAATTTGCAATGCTGATAAGTAATAAGAGAATAATATATCCTCACAACATAGTTAGTTCACACCTTTTTAATTTTAGATCTCAACAACATAGTAGAGGAATAAAAATTCAAATTTTTAAAAATGGGATCCTCAGGCGAGCCTCCTCCTCCTCCCTCTTGGGCGGACATTGCTAGTGCGGTTCACAAACGACCGGCGCCCTCTGCGGCTCTAGATGAAGCGATGCTAGCCTGACTCAAAGCCTCGGTCACTGACTCTGTTCGTGTTGATGCCGAAATGAAGCAGAAAGCGCATCGTCGTTTTCAGCTTGCTCTTTATGGCAAGCTTTTTGGAAAATCTCCCCCGTTTGAGACGGTTAAAACCATTCTTTTGGGGCTTTGGAAAACCCTTGGAAGCATTCACATCTCTGATATGCCGAATGGATACTTGCTCATTCGTTGTGAGATGGAATCGACCAAAGATCAACTGTTGTTTGGAGGTCCATGGACGGTTAATGGTCTTACCCTGCAACTAGTTCCTTGGCAACCTTTTTTTGAGCCTGCTCATGCCAAGCTGAATAGGGCTATGGTGTGGTTATTGTTAAGACAGGGACCCACCACCCTAACTTCTCCATAACCGCAGTTACAGGGAAGGGTTGGTGGTGGTATATCAACTAGAGGGAAGCGTCTCCCACAGACGATGTGGGACTATGGTCCTAAGCCACTGCGTCCCAACAGTTACAACTCCACAATCTTCCAATTGAACTGTGGGATGGGGAAACCTTGGAGACCATCACGGAACCCATCGGTAGACTATTGAAGGTGGACGAGTTTACCTTGACGTTGTCCAGAGCTCGCTACGCTAGGGTTTGCCTTGAACTCGATCTTGCTCGCCCGCTGAAGAGAGGCTTATGGTTGGAAGACGGAGACAATAGGGTTTTTGTGGTGATACTGTATGAACGTTTACCAACGTTTTGCTATTTATGTGGTATGGTTGGGCATGGTGCAAACAGCTGCAGCCGCCGATCTGGAAGCTCTCCGGATGATCAGAGGATGGAGGAGGCCCTGGATGGTGGTCCTTATCTTCATTCTCCTGATCCGGTCCAGGAGGGATCACAGGTGAGGCTGGGAGCAGCTCGGTCCGCGGAGGAGCAGGTTCCAGCTGGGGACCAGCCCCGTACCGAGAAGGATAACCAATGTCCCGTGACTGAGTTTGGATCTTGGATGATCGCCACACGCCGGAAAAACTGGGGCAGGGGTCGCGGTGGTTCCAGTTTCTCGGCACGTGGGTCGCACGTGCGGAGAGGTGGTAGGGATGATGTATCTCCAACCGTCCGTTCTTCTCGAGATGAGGCCAATACTGTTGCGTTGTCCGATGGTCCGCACGTGGATGGCTCTGGTCGTTCGGGTGGGACACGTGGTGGGCATCGACCACGTGGTGGAGGGCGTGGTGGGTTTTCAAATCAGGGGCACGACCGTTCACAAATTTTGTCTTCTCCCATTTTGGCAGTACATGACATTGGGTCTAACGTCTCCTGTGTTTCCGACCGTTTGAAAACCCCATCCCCTTCTACTGATGTGCCACAGGACTCGATTACTGACATTGTTCCTGTTTCGCAGACTCCCAATGAGACACTATTGATGGACTCCGGTGCTATTAATGGTTCTCTGAAGCCAGACAAGAAAGGGAAAAAAATACTAATTGAAGCTTCAGGTTCTGTGGCAGGGCAAATCCTCGCCAACAACTCAGCTTGGAAAAAAGAAATGGCCGGGGTCTCGGCTCGCTCCCCGGCAGAGTCCGATTCACCTCCGACTGTTCTCATGAACATTGATGAGACGCCGGCCTCTACTGCTGTCAATCTTGATCTTCATCAACAGGCTGTTGGAAACCTCGAAACTATGCTCTCTGATGGAGAAGATGAATCTGAATACTCGGAGGACTCTATGGATGATTCTGATGAATCTGATCAGGAGATGGACATAAATGATGAGGTTGATGACTCCACCACTCTTAGCAAATTTCAAGAGGGAGTCAGAAAGGAATCCTTAGCTAGAAAAGGAACCAACCTGCAAATGATCACACAGAAGAAAGGCCGACTTGGGGACAGTGATGACGGGGACCCAATCAGGATTTCTCGAGTTCAATCTGCTTCTGATTGATCTGTTTTTCAGGATTCTTATCTCTTTGTTTTACTTATAATTTAGTTTTTTGTTTTCACTAGTGTTTTGATGATGGACAAACTTAATATTATTGGGTGGAACTGTAGGGGTTCGTCTGGGTTCGACAAGATCAATCGTGTTCGCAGACTCATGTGCGAGAAAAAAATTGACATTTTCGCTCTGGTTGAGACTAGAGCTAATGAGGAGAGGATTTTTCGTCTTTGCAAACACTTTGCCAAATCGTGGAATTGGGCGGCCATTCTGGCTGATGGCTACTCGGGAGGGATCATTGTCTTATGGCTCAAACATCTTGGCAAGATTTCTCCAGTCGCCCACTCCAAAAGAGTTCTACATCTAATTTTTTCTTCTTCAGGGGATCATCCGTGGATTATTTCGGTGGTGTATAATGCGTTACACATCAAGTTACAGAGTAAGCTTTGGAAAGAACTTTCGTGTATTCCTAAGCTGGATCTTCCTTGGATTGTTCTGGGGGATTTCAACGCCATCACCTCTTCGTCGGATCATCGAGGGAGTAACTTTGCTTATTATGCTAGAAAGGCTGATCTTTTCTCTAAATTCATTACTAATAATGCTCTGTTTGATGTCAGCTTCTCGGGGGCCTCTTTCTCGTGGTGCAATGGTCAAAGGGGGCTTGTGAGGCGTTGGGCTCGGCTTGACAGATGCCTTGTTAACGATTTTTGGTTAGCTCGTTCTAATTCTATTCATATTAATTATCTTCCGAGGGTTTTCTCTGATCATCTGCCTATGCTCATTTCCATTGCCAAAAATCCCTCCAATGCCCGTAAGATTTTTCGTTTTGAGAATTACTGGTTGGAAAATGCTAATTTTATCTCTGAAATCCGTAAATCTATGTCTAATAATGCTCACTCAAATCCTATGCATGCTTTCTATCATGTTTTAGCTCGGATTAGGAGGGGTATTTGCTCCATTAGACAATATGGTTTGGGTGCTCTTGATACAGAGATTAAAAATACTAAAGTTCAGCTCCAGGCTTTAGAGGTCAATGATATGTTAAGCTCTAATTTTGACCTGGATGGTTTCAGGAGTTTACAGAACAGATACAGAGCTTTGTTGAGACAAAATCACATTCGTTGGGCCCAAAAGTCTAGATTTAATTGGATCATTGGTGGGGATAAGAATTCTTCTTTCTTTCACAGAAGTGTGAGGATTCGTAGACACCATAATTCCATTTCTAGTATTTATGATCAGGATGACAGGTGCCACACTGCTTCTCAACAAATTGAACTCACCCTGTTGACTCATTTCACTAATCTTTGGAACAACTATGATTCAAGAGATCTTGACTGGTTTCTTGTAGCTCTTCCAACTGATCTTCCTTCCCTATCCTTGGGGCAAAAATCTTCTCTAAACAAACCTGTGTCCAAGGATGAAATTTATCAAACACTTCTTTCTCTATCTGAGGGTAAATCTCCTGGTCTTGATGGTATGAATGTTGAGTTTTATAAATTTTTCTGGATGGATATTGAGAAGCATTTGGTACCTGTCATTCTATATTTTTTTGACAAAGCTATGATGCCTAAAGCCTGGGGTAGAACTTATATTACATTAATTCCTAAGAAAGAGCACCCTAAATTTGCTTCTGATTTTCGTACTATATCTCTTTGTAATGTTGCATATAAGATCATCACCAAAATTCTAGCTAATCGTATTAAGAAGGTTATTACTTTCTTGGTTGGTAAGGAACAAAGTGGGTTCGTGCCGGGTTGCTCTCCCGTAGATAATATTATTGTTGTTCAGGAAATTTTTCACTCCATTAATCAGGAGAGAACCATCCCCCCTAGGATGATTGTTAAAGTGGATATTGAAAAGGCCTATGACACTCTTAATTGGAATGTTATTTTGGCAACTCTTGTCAAAATGAATTTTCCTGGCAACTGGATTTCTTATGTTAGAACCTGTCTTGAAGCCACTTCTTTTTCAATTCTCATTAATGGTAAACCTTCTGAGTGGTTTAGTTCGTCTAGGGGGGTTAGACAGGGTGATCCCTTGTCGCCTTATCTTTTTATTTTGGCTGCTCAAAATCTTACTGCCATCTTAAATCAGGCTAAATCTCTTGGGCTTATTCCTGGTTTTTCAATGAATCTGAGACACAATTTTAATCACTTAATGTATGCTGACGACCTCATTCTTGTTACTCATGCTAACAAAAAATCTGCGAGGAATATTTGTCTTTGTTTGAACATTTACACTAACATTTCTGGCCAGTGTCCTAATAAAAATAAATCTGAGGTTTTCTTTCCTAAATGGTTCAACAGACGTGTTTCGTCTAGTATTTGTAGGATCTTGAGATTCAGGACTGGCTCCGCACCTTTTACCTACTTAGGGGTTCTGATCTCTCACAAACAGTTAGCGGTATCGCATTTCGATGCCATAATCAACCGCTTTAACTTGGCTGTTGCAAATTGGGGTAAGTATAATTTGAATAAAGCTGGTAAAACAACTCTCATTAATAGCATTCTTATGGCCACTCCTGTGTATTATCTCTCAGTCTATCCCATTCCTGATTCGGTTCTTACTAAGATGTCCAAAATTGCCAGAAAGTTTCTTTGGGCCAACCATGATCATGCTGGCATGCCTTTGGTTAACTGGGATACTGTTACCTCATGCAAATCTGAGCGGGGATTAGGCATTAGACACCTTCCTTTGGTCAAACACTCCTTAATGGCTAAAAACCTCCTGAATTTTCTGAATAATCATAACTCTCTTTGGGTTGATATCCTTAACCTTAAATATGGTAATCATAACTTTTGGTCTATGGCTGCTCCACCAAATTGTTCTGGATTCTTTAGAGGGTTGTGTAATTCTGCCAATATTATTAAACCGTTTCTGTGGATCAATTGTCTCAATCCATCAATCACTTCTTTTCTTTACCATCCTTGGATGTTTGAGATACCAATTGCTTATAAACCTGTCTTCCTTAATATGGATCTTGATGTGACTGATTGCTGTATTACTGATTTCATTGAGAACTCTATGTGGAGCATGGATGCTTTGAATTCTCTGTTTGGTCCAAACTGGAGTTCGCCTATCATTTCTCATGGGAAGATTGTCTCTGGGGTGAACAATCATTGGCTGTGGTTTCTAGATTCAAAAGGTAACAAAATCTCTTCTAATGTTTATAATTTTTTAACTAGCAACAAGGTGGAGGCCCAGGGTTGGTGTGGATGGTCTAATATTTGGAAATTAAACATTGCACCTAAAGCCAAACATTTCATCTGGCTTTTGAACCATGGTAAGATTAAAACATATGAATTTCTCTATCTGAATCTTGGTCCTCCTGATCCATGTGTTTTCTGTGGCTTAGTTCTGGAATCTGCTGATCACTTGTTTAGATCTTGTCCTGTCAGTTTAAGAATTTGGAGAATGGTGGAACTCATTGCTAGCATCAAAACTAATCTGGTGGATCTTCTCACCAGTGGGGCTTGGTTAGATTTCTCTTTTGTTGGTAACTCCAAATTTGTGGCCTCAATCATTGCTGCTACTATTTGGCATATTTGGAAATGTCGTTGTAACTTCATTTTTAGGCAGGAAAGGCCTGACTTTTGCAAAATTGCTAATTGGGTTGTGCTTCATGTGCAAGATTTCTTGATCTCCCCTAATAGTTTCAAAATGCAGAATTATCTAATGAACAGCCGGCCTCATCCTGGTTTCATGGGAATTTTCTCTGCAGCAGCATGGAATTCAGCTTCAGGTATTGGGGGTCTTGGATTTGTCTTGATTGATTCTAATGCCAATGTCTGTTGTGCAGGGTGTGTTAATTGCAACTTCACCAGTTCTGTTGATATGGAATTAAAGGCTTTAAACCAGGCTTTATCTTATTCTATGGAGGCAAGGTTGTGCGTTTCAAATGTTTACATCAGTTCGGTTGAGTTATGGAAAGCTTTTCATCTCTTGGAGAATGAAGTTGGTTGGCGACATGTACATTCGTTTCTTTGTCTGCGCGAACTTCTGCAACTTTCAAATCATCCCAGTGTTGAAGTCATCCCTCACCAATGGAATCGCATCGCGGCTGCTTTGGCTGGGCACAGCATCAGTTTTCCCCATCTGTCTCTGTTTCACAGAGGTTTGGAGAAACCCAAATGGCTCATGGAGATGATCTCTCAAGCTGGCTTCTCTTAGCTTGATTGTTTTAGTTGTATTTTAGTTTTGTTTTTCGTTTCTTTATCTGTTGTCGTGTTGTTTGGTTTGTGTTTGTTTTGTGTCTTGTTTTTCTTTTTGAACGTTTATGTGAACCTTTTATTTTATTATTAATAAAATTTAGCTACTCCGGTAGCTCTTCCCAAAAACATAGTTAGTTCACAGAAGGCAAGAGGTGAGAACACTAAGATAAGGTCAGCGTGTAAGGAATAACAGGACAGTGCTCTAGAAGATCAACACTAAATCAACCAAATAATGGCAGACAGTATGGTTAGTGGACTAGGCAAACTAGAAGCATTATGAGAAAAGAACATGAAAAATCTAGTATAAATACACTATCATGAGTTTGCTATGCTTGCATTCCCAAGTAAAGATAAATTCTTGAGATAGAGATGAAAATGAGAGTGAGCCACTTGTTTCAGTTATTATGCATAAATTTGGTAATCTTTTTCACAGCCCAAACAGCAGAAGCCAAACGGTTTGGAAACGAGACTGATCACCTGGCACTTCTAGCTTTCAAGAATGGAATAACTCATGATCCTACTGGAGTTCTACGGTCATGGAACCATACTACGGATGTATGCAATTGGGAAGGAGTTACATGCGGCCACAAGCATCCAGATAGAGTTACAGCTCTAAGCCTTAGTTACCGAAACTTAGAAGGTTCCATATCTCCATTCATAGGAAACCTCTCTTTCCTCAGACGCATCTTCCTCATGAACAATGCTCTATATGGGACCATCCCTAGTGAAATCGGTCGGTTGCATTCCCTACGACTACTAAACCTTAGCTACAATTCATTCCATGGTGCAATACCTGCCAACTTGAGCCACTGTTCTAGCCTTATAACCATCCAGTTAGAATACAACCAGCTCACTGGTAGCATTCCCTCAGAGCTTGGCTCAACACCCAAACTGAAATCACTGGCTCTAGATAACAACAAGCTCACTGGAGTCATCCCACGTTCACTTGGGAACCTCTCTTCTCTCCTTCAGATCTCCTTAATGTATAATAGCCTCCAGGGCAGCATCCCAGAGGAGCTTGGCAATCTTTCACAACTATCTTTCTTTCAAGTATCAGCAAACATGCTCTCAGGTACAATTCCATTCCGGCTCTTCAATCTCTCTTCCTTGTATCTATTCAGTGTAGCTGATAATCGTCTGCATGGGACTCTTCCACCTAGTTTCGGCAACCAACTTCAGCAACTCCAGGTTCTTTTCTTGGGTATCAACCAGTTAACTGGACCAATTCCTGCTTCATTGTCAAATGCGACAAAACTTGAGGCAATTGACCTTGCCAGGAACAGTTTTAGTGGGAAAATTCCTGATGACCTTGGCAGACTGCAAGAGTTGTTCATATTCCACGTCCTAGATAATCAGCTTAAAGCAAGCAATGAGGATGACTGGAAATTTCTTGATTCTCTGACAAACTGTACATTGATGCAATCACTGAATTTAGGTGTCAATCAGCTAGGAGGCACGCTCCCAAGCTCAGTAGCTAACCTCTCTGCAACACTTGAGAGTCTGGGAATAGGATTTAACCCGATGGTAGGCACCATACCTCCAGGTATCAAGAGCCTGATCAATCTGAAGACTTTGGATATGGCTTACTGCAATTTTAGAGGTGAGATTCCTGATGGAATTGGAAACCTTGCTAATTTGCTATTGCTTGATTTGACAGGCAATAAATTTACAGGAAAAATTCCATTCTCTATTGGCAACTTGACTCTGTTGATCACCTTGTTGTTGTTTGATAATAGCTTTGAAGGTCCAATCCCTGCAAGCATTGGAAACCTTCAGCAGCTAAGTCTCATGGTCCTCTACAATAACAAACTTAACGGCAGCATACCCAAGGAGATGCTCAATCTCCCATACATATCTAAACAACTTGATCTATCTCAAAATCTTTTGGAGGGACCTCTTCCTCCAGAAATTGGTAACTTGAAGAACCTTATGTATTTCTCTGTTTCTGAAAACAAACTATCCGGCGAAATCCCAGCTACACTTGGCCAATGTGAGGTCATGGAAAATCTATACTTGGGCAACAACATTTTTGAAGGGACCATCCCTCCAACTCTAAGCAACATGAAAGGCCTTAAAGCACTGGACCTATCACAGAATAACTTGTCGGGGGTCGTTCCACCATCATTTGGCAATCTAAGAGGCCTCGAAGAGATGGATCTTTCTCACAATCTCTTGTCCGGGTCCATCCCAGAGTCCTTGCAATATTTGATCTCTTTGTTCGACTTGAACCTATCCTATAATCAACTCCAAGGTGATGTACCTATAAAAGGTGTCTTTCAAAATCTCACCGCAGTTTCACTCATCGGAAACAAAGGGCTTTGCGGAGGCATTTCACAACTTCACTTGCCTGCATGCCCACATATGAAAGTATATAAACATAGAAAAAGGTGGTATCATTGGCTAGAATTTATCATCCCAATTAGTGTTGTTATGTTCCTATTAGTTTTATTTGCTCTTGCACACTGGAAAAAGAAAAGAAGGGAAACCTCTGTGGCAACATCATCAAAGGATGAACAATATCCTAGAGTCACATATGCAGAATTGTATAAAGCAACAGGAGGCTTCTCTCCAGACAACTTGATTGGGAGTGGGAGATATGGCTCTGTGTACAAAGGGAGCTTAGATAATGGCAAAACAATGGTGGCAGTGAAGGTTTTCAAGCTTCAAGAACGAGGTGCTTCTAAGAGTTTCTTATCTGAATGTGAAACACTGAAAAGCATCAGGCATCGGAATCTCATAAAAATCATTACTTCATGCTCCAGTGTTGATCACCAAGGCAGAGATTTCAAAGCTCTTATTTTTGAATACATGCCTCATGGAAATCTGGATAGATGGTTACACCCTGAAGACGATTTCCATACTGACCAAGAGAATCACTTAAGCCTAGTCCAAAGGCTAAATATAGCAATTGGCATTGCGGATGCAATGGATTATCTTCACCACAGCTGCAAGCCATCGGTGGTTCATTGTGATCTGAAGACTAGTAATGTCCTCCTTGACACTGACATGAATGCTCATGTTGGTGACTTTGGGCTAGCAAAGTTCCTCTCTGAAGCTGTCAGCAATTCTTCACAAAATTCAACTAGTTCTAGTGCCATTAAAGGAACTGTTGGTTATGTGGCTCCAGGTAATTCACTGATTTGCTTTCATAGTGCTATATTTATATATAGAATAAAGTACTGCAGCATTGGTGAATATTTGTGGATGCAGAATATGGAGCAGGAGGTCAGGTGTCCATGTCTGGTGATGTCTATAGCTATGGTATTATTCTTTTGGAAATGTTTACTGGAAAGAGACCAACAAACGATATGTTCAAGGATGGAATGAGTCTTCGGAGGTTCGTAGATGCAGAGACTACTTCTGAAGACATCATGGAGATCATAGACCAAGCAATGCTTTCACATATAGAAACTAATGATGTCACCAGCAATGAGAAAAGGCAGATTAGTGAATGCTTGATTTCAATTTTGAAGGTTGGTCTTGCATGCTCTGATCCAACACCAAGACAGCGGATGAGCATGACTGATGTTGCAGCCAGGGTGCGTAAAATCCAGAGCATTCTATCAAGGGAGCAGCATGACACGCCTCAGTGAAAGTGGATGATCATTTAGCATAGCTTTAATATTAGCTTTGCCTTGTGTATCTACTGACTTATCAGTTGTAAATTCCTAGTGATCTAACTATGTAATGGATTGTAAAATATTGGATGAACGCAGGAGATGCCAAACCTTGTTTCATACTTTATTTGATTTTTAATTTTTTTGAAAAATATGGATAAGCCACTGAAGGAATGTCAACTTCCAACTGAAGAGGTAAACGAGATACTAGCTAAATAAAAAAAAAAGGTTGGAATCAAACTCTCTTAAGCATTAAATTTTCAGCAAATTCAAGATGTCATATAATGGAAATTGTCTGTATTCTCCTCCTGTCGTCATGATTGAAAGCAATTAGCAGCATATTTTTAAGGTGAGAGACTGACCAGACTCTAGATCCGGCGACTGACAAGGCCTTAGAAGAGAATTGATTGCAACGTTCAATGCTAACAATTAGAGACGTGGTAACCAGCAGAAGGACAATGACATTGCCACTAAAGAACCTGCAACTTTGGATATACTAATGCAGTAATGCTATGAAGTCTACATTAATATATATACCAAAAAGAGAGAGAGAATACTAGGGAAGGTATATCCATTTTAATTTCAAAGCAAATATATACTAGGAATCCATACTATAGAATGCAGTGTAAATTAGCGCTGGTGTCAATCAACATAGAGATGGAAACAAGAGGTAATACCCTGTTTCTGCTGTTGCTCTGTTCAAACTGGGCACTTTGTGTGATGATGATAACCCTCACGGTTGAAGCTACGTTGCACGGAAATGAGACTGATAGGTTTGCTCTTCTAGTGTTCAAGAGTGGAATAACTAGTGATCCTACTGGAGTTCTCAACTCCTGGAACAACACTATCAGTGTCTGTGATTGGGATGGAGTGTCATGCAGAGACAAGCACCTTAAGAGGGTCACGTCCCTTGACCTCAGTTACCGGGGCTTGCAAGGCTCTATATCTCCATTCATAGGCAACCTATCCTTTCTCAGAAGTGTCCTCCTCATGAATAATGGTCTCTATGGTGATATCCCTTCTGAGTTTGGCCAGCTGCAGCAGCTAAGACTAATCAATCTCAGCTTCAATTCACTCAATGGTGTGATACCTGCAAGCCCGAGCCTTTGTTCTGAGCTCATAACCATCCAGTTAGAGAATAACCAGCTCAGTGGCATCATTCCTGCTGAGCTTGGCTGCATGACGAAGCTTGAATCACTGAATCTAGCGAATAACAACCTCACTGGAGTCATCCCATCTTCATTAGCTAATCTATCTTCGCTTAGTGAGGTATATTTCTTCAGTAACTGGCTTCAAGGCAACATACCGGAGGAGCTTGGCGGTCTTACAAAACTAGAAGTCTTTGAAGCATCAGTAAACATGCTCTCTGGCAAGATACCTACCCAGTTATTCAACCTCTCCTCCCTGAATACCTTTGCAGCAGCTTCTAATAACCTGCATGGTAGTCTTTCAAGCATAGATATCAAACTTCAGAAACTCCAAGCTCTGTACTTAGGTGAAAACCAATTTACCGGAACCATCCCAGCTTCACTGACTAATATCTCCAGCCTCTGGGAACTTGATATTTCAACAAACAGTTTTAGTGGAAAAATTCCTACTGGCTTCAGAGGATTGCAAAATCTGGTTTTTTTCAATGTCATATCGAATCAGCTCCAAGCTGATATTGCAGAAGACTGGGAATTTCTTGATTCTTTGACCAACTGCAGCCAGTTACAATTTCTGGGTTTTGGGATGAATAATATGGGAGGCACACTACCAAGCTCTGTAGTCAACCTCTCCACTACACTTCAGATACTAGCTATTGGATACAACCGGATGACGGGAAGCCTACCTTCAGGAATCCAGAACCTAATCAATCTAATTTCGCTAGATGTGTCCACTTGCAATCTCAGAGGTGAAATTCCAGCAGAGATAGGTAAACTTTCTAACTTGCAGTGGTTAGGCTTGTCAAGCAATAAATTCACAGGCCAAATACCTACATCCATTGGCAACCTGACGCAGCTGAACGTGCTAAATTTCTCATGGAATAGCTTTGAAGGCCACCTACCTACCACCCTTGGTAACCTCCAGAAGTTATCACTTCTAGACATTTCCCATAACAACTTCACTGGAGAGATACCAAAAGAAGTTGTGACTTTGCCCTACATATCACAGTACATTGATCTATCTTATAACCAATTGGAAGGATCTCTTCCTTCGGAGATCAGCAACCTGAAGAAACTTGGGCAGTTGAGTATTTCTGGAAACAAACTCTCTGGTGAAATTCCGGCCACAATTGGCTTTTGTGAGAGTTTGGAAATTCTTGCCTTAGACAACAACTTGTTTCGAGGAACAATCCCTGCCACGCTTAGTGACATGAAAGGCCTCAGAAAATTATCTCTCTCACACAATAACTTATCAGGTTTGGTTCCTCCTTCTCTGAGCACACTAAAAGGCCTAGAAATGCTTGACCTTTCTCACAATAACCTGTCTGGGCCCATACCAGAGTTGTTGCAAAACCTGAATTTTCTCTTCTTCTTGAACCTATCTTACAACAACTTCTATGGAGAGGTACCTGTAAATGGAGTTTTTGCTAATTCCACTGCAATCTCACTCTCCGGAAATGAAGGCTTTTGTGGAGGCATTTTGCAACTTCATTTGCCAGCATGCCCTCCGGAAACAAAGCAAGAGAGAAAAGGACAATATGTTTGGCTGAAAATTATCATCCCAATTGCCATTGCTGTGATATTCTTATCCATATTTTCTCTTGCCTATTGGAAACTAAAGCTGAGAAAGAAAAGCTTGGTGATATCTCCACTAGAGGAGGAAAGATATCCTAGAGTCACTTATGCCGAATTGGATAGAGCAACAGGAGGCTTCTCTTCAGACAATCTTGTTGGCAGTGGTAGATATGGCACTGTGTATAAAGGAAGCTTAGACAATGGCAGAACAATGGTCGCTGTGAAAGTTTTCAAGCTTCAAAATCGAGGTGCTTCAAAGAGTTTCTTAGCTGAATGCAAGGCACTGAGAGCCATTCGTCACCGTAACCTCATCAAAATCATTACTTCATGCTCAAGTGTGGATCGCCAAGGCAGAGATTTCAAAGCTCTGGTTTTTGAATACATGCCTAATGGAAGTTTGGATCAATGTCTGCATCCCGAAGACCACAGTCATCAACATCAAATGAATCACCTAAACTTAATCCAAAGAGTGAACATAGCTATTGACATCGCCAATGCATTGGACTATCTTCATCACAACTGCCAGCCTCCAATGGTTCATTGTGATCTGAAGCCTAGCAATATGCTTCTTAACAGTGAAATGGATGCTATTGTTGGTGATTTTGGCATCTCAAAGTTCCTATGTGAAGCTGTGAGCGAGCCTTTACAGGATTCCAGTTTCTCTAATGCTATTAAAGGCACTGTTGGATATGTTGCTCCAGGTAATCTTCTAACTCCCTCTCATCTAAATATATAACATATGCGCATAGATTATTAATTTTATTATAAGTAGTAGTAGTTGTAGTTTGCAAATATATTTTGTAAACAGATATAGATACATGAACATACCTTAAATCTAACCACTCCTAGGCTTTATGATTATTGGAAGAGATTATTGCACTCTTAAGGTTTATGATTATTTGTAAATGCAGATTATGGAGCAGGAGGCCAGGTGTCCATTTCTGGGGATGTTTATAGCTATGGTATCCTTCTCTTGGAAATGTTTACAGGAAAGAGGCCAACTGATGACATGTTCACTGATGGCATGAGCCTTCGCAAGTTTGTTGAGGCAGGGGTTATTTCCGAACAATATATGGAGATCATAGACCCAAAGATATTTGGACATATAGAAGGTGATATAGTCACAAACAATGAGATAATGCAAATCAATGAATGCTTGGATTCATTGCTGAAGGTTGGCCTTGCATGCTCTGATCCATCACCAAGAGAGCGAATGAGCATGACTGATGTTGCGGCCAAGATGCACGCAATCCGGAACTCATTCTTTGCTATGTAGGGTAAAAACAGAGATGCATGATTGCTATCATGCGGTGCAAGTTATCTTTGGCCTTTTTGTGCTTCTATTGTATCACCTTTTTGTAAATTCACCAATAACCCTTATCATGATCTCAGTATCTAAACGATTACAATATATCAGATACAACTAGTAGTGAATGAGAGTCTCCTTCAGTCTTGAATTCCATGCTTTAAAAGATAAGATATAGTAAACAGAGAAAATCTACTTTGTTCAGTGCAACAACTCTAGACACTAAAGGATGGCTTCACTTTGTATCCTTTCTTTCTATTAATAAAATTAGCTCCCTGAGCTCTTTTCCAAAAAAAAAATAGAATCTCATCTCACAGAAATCTTTTTCACTTTACTTTCTTATTTTAAATGTATTTTCTTTCAATTCATTCAATTCCACAGCTGGAGGTATTCGGACCACTCATAACTTTAATATTTTCTCTTCTTTCTATAATTTCGTTGTTTATTCAATTTTTTTATAAGAAAAAAAACCTCTTTTGCACTAGGTTTTAGATGTAAACTATAGTGTGGTATAGATAGATCTCTAACGGTAGACAGCCATTGTCCCTTGAATCCTTATGCATGAAAAGATTGTTAAGGCTGTTTGATCAGACATTTCACTGAAGCCACTGCTGGTTGCTCCCCAGGTTCCTGCATCTGTTTCCAGCCTCCAGCTCACTCTCCACCACAGCCGAAGAGAAGTCAATTCAGCACTGAATTGGGATTCTCATTATCCTAGTTTTTATCTTAATGTTGTATTTGATTTCACTGTATGTTTGTATTTTTATAATTCAAATATTCTGGTTGTATGAACCATGCTGCCTTACTGGCATGCATATTAGCTGCTTGTTTAAATGCTTGAATGAATTGAGGAAGAAATACAAGTGAATTTCAGAGCATCTCAGTTATCTCTTTCTTTTCTACATTGCTTCCTTCATTCCATTGTTGTATTAAGAACTCACTTCGAGTGTGAAACCTGAGTGTTCAGTGTGAGATCATTCATATCCTTTTTCTTCACCTGATCCTAATAGTGGTATCAGAGAACAGTTAGAATGTCTAGCTCTTCATCTGCAAGGGATG
Organism: Dioscorea cayenensis subsp. rotundata; assembly: GCF_009730915.1. NCBI lineage: Eukaryota > Viridiplantae > Streptophyta > Magnoliopsida > Dioscoreales > Dioscoreaceae > Dioscorea > Dioscorea cayenensis. Next base: position 21,837,430 of record NC_052487.1, on the reverse strand, counting down.
CCAACGTCCCATTCTTCAAAGGAGAAAACTATAATCTCTGGAGCTTAATGATGAAGACGATGTTCAGGTCCAAGGATTTGTGGACACTAGTTGAGAAGGGGTTCAGCGAAGAAAGTGATGGAGCTAGATTGAATGAATGTGTTAAAAAGGATGCAAAGGCCTTGTATCTCATTCAACAGGCTCTAGACACCAGAATCCTTGTGAGAATCTCAGAAGCAAAAACAGCAAAGCAAGCTTGGGAAACCATCAAAACAGAATTCCAAGGAAATACAACTAATCAAACTGTCCAAATTCATTCTCTTCAACGGGAATTTGATGCAGTCAAGATGAAGCATGGAGAAACAGTCCAAGATTATGTTAGCAAGGTCCTGGACATTGTATACCAAATTAGAGCCATGAAAGAGGAACTCCCTCAGAAGACAGTTGTGTCCAAACTTTTGAGAGGTCTCACATCAAGATTCTCTCAGGTGGTTCATTCTATAATATCTGCGAAGGATCTCAGCACTCTCACAGTAGAAGAACTCAGTGGTTTGTTGAAGAACCATGAGTCCATACTAAATATTGAAGGAGAACAACATCAGGAAGGAGGAAAAGCTCTTCACATTGGAAGAGGATATGCTCAAGCTGGAGGAAGAGGACGTGGTCGTCAGTACAACAGAGGAAGAGGAAGAGGGCGCGGCAGAAGCTTCGATGCTGGTCGCACAGAGGATAGTCGCCCAGGAGAAGGTAGCAAGACACACAAAGGTGTTCAATGCTTTGTGTGCAAGAAATTTGGGCATGTGAAAGCCCAGTGTTGGTATAGAAACAGAGAAGCCAACATTGTAAAAGAAGAAAAGGAGAAAGGAAAAGAAAAGGAGGAGACAGAAGTTGCATTTATGGCCATTAGTGAAGAGACTGAGAAAACAGGAGGAGTTTGGCTTATTGATAGCGGTTGCTCCAGCCATATGACCGGAGATGTGAATCTGTTTCAAAGTCTTGAAGCAGTTCCATGTCGATCAATCACAGTGGGAGATGGGAATGCTCTCAAAGTCGAGGGAATTGGAAGTGTGGTTCTCTGTTCAAGCAGAGGAAGACTAACTACCTTGAATGATGTGCAATTCGTCCCCAACCTTGCTCATAATCTATTAAGCGTTGGACAATTGATGGATTCCGGGTATGATGTTGAGTTCACCGGAGGAGTGTGCAACATCAAGAATGCCGAATCCAAAGCTCGAATAGCACAGGTATGCATGACAACCAACAACCTTTTCCCTTTGGAAGCAGATGATGTCGGATCTGCTTATTTGGCACAAAATGGAGAGGTCTCTGACCTCTGGCATAGAAGGTATGGTCATATAAATGTGAAGAAGCTGAAGCAACTGACAGAGCAACAGTTGGTGTCGGGGATACCAAACATCAGCAATGTACAACCCTGCGAAGCTTGCTCTCAAGGAAAGCAAACACAAACGAAGTTTCCCAAAGGAATGGCAAAGCGAGCAGCAGCTCCATTGGAGTTAATTCATGCAGATCTCGTCGGACCGATCAAGACTCCATCCATAGGAGGTAATATCTATTTCCTTCTGCTAACTGATGATTACTCAAGACACAGTTGGGTGTTCTTTATACAGAGAAAGCTAGAAGTTTTTGAAAAATTCAGAGAGTTCAAAGTGTTGGTGGAGAATCAATTGTCTCTCCCAGTGAAGATACTACGCACTGACCGTGGGGAGAGTTCACCTCCACCGAATTCAATACCTTTTGCAGAGATGCAGGTATTCTTCATCAACTCTCTGTTCCTCGAACACCTCAGCAGAACGGAGTGGCCGAGCGGAAGAACCGGACTGTAACAGAGATGGCGTGCACCCTGTTAAGGCAAATGTCTGTGCCGCCAGAATACTGGGCCGAAGCCGTCGGCACCGTCGTCTATATTCTCAACCGGTCTCCCACCTCTGCTGTGAAGCTCCAAACGCCTTTGGACGCCTTGACCGGAGAGAAACCGAGTGTGGATCACTTCAGAGTCTTCGGGTGCTTGGCATTCATGCTCGTTGACCCACAACTCAGATCCAAGTTTGACTCCAGGTCACTTGCCGGCGTTTTCATTGGATACAGCGGAATCTCAAAAGCCTATAAGATCATCGTTCCGGATTCTAAACGAGTACATGTCAGCAGAAGCGTTCGCTTTTTCGAAGAAAAAGCGTGGGATTGGCTGAAGCGTGCTGAGCCAGCTCCATCAAACTGTGAGCCTGCACGTGAGGAAAACGTGACTTCAAAGACCAAAACTCGTGCACAATCCACACCGTTCGATCAGTTCTCTGAACGGCTGGATTGTCATCTTCCAAATTGCTCTTTTTCTCCAGATATTGAAGAACTCGTCGGAGAAGACGGTGGCGCTCCGACGAGGTACCGAAATCTCTCCGAAATCTATCACTCTTGCTCTTTTGCTCTCACTGTTGGAGATCCCATCACTTACGAAGATGTTGCGAAGCATAAAGACTGGATTGCAGCCATGAAGAAAGAAGTTACTGCAATTACTAAAAATAAAACATGGAGTTTAACTTCACTACCAGAAGGGAAGAAAACAATCGGTTTGAAATGGGTCTTCAAATCGAAGTTTAATCCAGACGGAACACTGTTAAGGAAGAAAGCTCGTATTGTGGCAAAAGGGTATTCTCAGCAGGAGGGAGTTGATTTTGAAGAAATCTTCTCTCCAGTTGCTCGCATGGAGACAGTGAGGATTTTTTTGTCCATTGGGGCTCAACGAGAGTGGACAATATACCAACTTGATGTTAAATCGGCCTTTCTTAATGGAGAACTCAAGGAGGAGGTCTTCGTCTCACAACCGGAAGGGTTTATAGTTAAGGGGAAAGAAGCTTGTGTGTATCGACTTCACAAAGCCTTGTATGGCCTCCGTCAAGCTCCTCGAGCTTGGTACAGTCACATCGATGCTTATTTCACTCAGTTGGGTTTCATTCGCAGTCCAAATGAACCGACTGTGTATTGTAAGAAGGGAGGAGACCACAGTGTTCTGCTACTCTGTTTATATGTCGATGATATCCTTTATATGGGTTCCTCTGAGATGCAGCTAAGGGAATTCAAAAACTCCATGATGAATACCTTCGAGATGTCTGATCTCGGACCAATGAGGTACTTTCTTGGTCTTGAAATTACTCAGAAGAAAGGATCAATCTTTGTATCTCAACATAAATTCGCTGTTGATTTACTTCGCAAAGCTGGGATGGAGAATTGTAAATCAGTTGATACACCTATGAATGCAAATGAAAAACTCTCTCGGCTTGACAGTTCAGGAGAAACAGATCCGGTGAGATACCGAAGGTTAATTGGGGGGCTATTATATTTATCTCATACTCGACTAGACATAGCTCAAGCTGTTTCCTTGTCATCTCGGTTCATGCAAAAACCAAGTATGCATCACTTGGGAGCCTTGAAGAGAATCCTACGCTATATCAGTGGAACAGTTAATTATGGGATTCATTATAACAGAGGTGAAAATTTTAAATTATTTGGTTATTTTGACAGTGATTGGAGCGGTTCTCAGGATGACCGGAAGAGTACCACGGGATGGATTTTCTCACTTGGTTCAGGAGCTATAGCCTGGTGCTCCAAGAAACATGCCATCACTGCCCTGTCTAGCACGGAAGCAGAGTATATTTCTCTGACTGCTGCTGCCTGTGAAGCTGTTTGGTTGAGGCGTTTATTGGGAGATTTGAATGAAGGACAGTGTGGCTCCACTGTCATCTGGTGTGATAATCGGTCTGCACTTTGTATCGCCAAAAACCCTGTTCACCATGGGCGTACAAAGCACATTGACACCCGCTTTCACTTCATCCGGGATCTTATAAGAGATGAAGCAATTGATGTTAAACACTGCAGGACTGAAGAGCAACTTGCCGATTCATTTACCAAACCATTGCCAAGATGCAAGTTTGAAGCTCAGAGACATGAGCTGGGAATTAGAGACTTCTCTGATCAAGGGGAGGATGTTAAGGCTGTTTGATCAGACATTTCACTGAAGCCACTGCTGGTTGCTCCCCAGGTTCCTGCATCTGTTTCCAGCCTCCAGCTCACTCTCCACCACAGCCGAAGAGAAGTCAATTCAGCACTGAATTGGGATTCTCATTATCCTAGTTTTTATATTAATGTTGTATTTGATTTCACTGTATGTTTGTATTTTTATAATTCAAATATTCTGGTTGTATGAACCATGCTGCCTTACTGGCATGCATATTAGCTGCTTGTTTAAATGCTTGAATGAATTGAGGAAGAAATACAAGTGAATTTCAGAGCATCTCAGTTATCTCTTTCTTTTCTACATTGCTTCCTTCATTCCATTGTTGTATTAAGAACTCACTTCGAGTGTGAAACCTGAGTGTTCAGTGTGAGATCATTCATATCCTTTTTCTTCACCCGATCCTAACAAAGATATTGACTAGTTACTCTGTTGCACTTTAACAGAGTTTTTACAAAAAAACCAGAGAAGTTGCCATTACCTAACAAATTCCTGAGTCTGTATGACTAGCATGAATGGTGACAACATCATCTTCAGGAATCATGTGGAAAAGGTGAGTGAACGTAAAAAAGAGGTCCTGCTTCCAAAATTTTATCTAGAAACCTCATTTCTACCCATTTGCTGGCAACCTCAACATTAATGTGGAGACATAGAATCAAAGTTAATTGATTAGAAATATTTATAACTTTTATGACTAGCACTCAAGAGCTGCATCAAGGATGGCAATCTTTTTTCACACGCAGGGAGAAATCGGCACAAAGAAATAACTCACTATAGAAGAAATCTCGCACATTTAGAATCCAAGTAGTCTTTGATATGAGAGATGAGTTAGACAGATCTACCAGAAGAAAAATCAAGACTTATTATTTGCAACAATACCCTTACTAAACGGATCATATGGTTGCAAATTTTTCCTTAAGGAAGTGAAGTAACAATAAAACCCGTCAACCTATATTACAAGGTCTCAACTCTCTTTACCGCATCTAACTCTCAAGATTATCACAGCATGGTAATTTTCCAGAAAGTGATGAAATGAAGTAGAGACAGAAGATAAGTTTAATCCAAACATGGTTGTGCTACAGGAGTTCAACATTGGGTCAACTATTATTTCTAAAATCAGAGAAGACAACCTATCAAATGAAACAGGGAACCCAGACACTTTTGTTAGTTGCTCTACAGCATTTAACCAAAAGTAAAACCACTTGACTGATAAAGCAGGTCTATCAACTGTCAAACATCAGAGATAATAGTGGCATTTTCAAGAATCAGGCGATCTTGACAAGCAAACGTAAACTATGGTCCTGCTTCCCTATTTGTTCTCTAGAAACCTGGATCCTGCCCAATTCTTCGCTCCTTCATCATCTACGCAGTGGAGGAATCAAAGGCCAAGCTAGTTTGACTGGAAATATGCCTATCTATGTGGCTGGAACTAAAGTGCTACATCAATCACGCCATTCGTTTCTCACACGCAAGAAAAAATAGAAACAAGCAAAATAAATGACCCGAGAAATCTTCGACTTTCACAATCCTAGTATAGTTCACTTGAATTTGACAGTTCAGGGGGAAACAGAGTACCTATTTGGCTATTTCTTCCATATAAATTTTTTTTTTGTTTATTTTACAAATGACGTCATGAGAGTGAACAAGGATGGGTTAATACCACAATGTTATTGTGCTTTTACTTTGTATAAACTGAAATTTAAACCCATTTTTTTAGAAAAAACACTAACACATTATACATGAGATATGATGCCAATAGACCAAAAAACCATTAGATTCTGAATACATGTTTATAATAGATTTTTTTTTTCTTTGTGAATGTGGGACAAGCCACATGTCAAGAGCGTGCGCAGGACAGAGGATTGGTCATCCAGCCCTATGTCCTCATCCGGGGAAGCACGGCCTGAGCATTCATCAGGGATCATTACCACCACTTTGCATTCGAGAGATTTTAAACTCGAATAATAAAAATTCATTATTTTGACCTTATGCAAATGGAGCCGTCCACTGACAATAGAAATTCCAGTGTTCATTATGTAAATTTGTTTTAACCAAGTATTTTATCAACAATCCAATGATCGCTTTCCCATCAATGCATAAATCTCAAAGTGGAAATACAAACTATATTACATGAAATAAGCTCAGCTCCAGGCTAATGAGAACTCCGAAAATCTCAAGTTTCCTTCATACAGATTCCTGCCAAACTTACCATGGATGGTTAACAGTGAAAACAAACCAACGAAGACCAAGATGAGTTGGATGAAAAGAATCTTACAACATTAGGTCGTGGTCTAGGAGACAACATCATGATCACTATAGGAGTACGAAAACAAGAAATAAATTTGATAATGGACTAGGAAAACCAATACCTTAATTGTAGAAAACCAGCAACTTATGAACTACAGAACCAGATTGCGACCTCTGGTACTATAAATAACCTTGATAATGCTAATCATCCTTGCATTCTAACAGAGATTTTAACTAAGAAGCTAAAATGATTGTGCATCTCTTTGTTCTGTTCCTCTGCTCAAAATTAGTAGTATTGTCTGGAGCCAGACTGCATGGAAATGAGAACGACCGGTTGGCACTTCTAGCTTTGAAGGAAGGACTAAAGCAAAATCCTAACGGAGCTCTTAGCTCGTGGAACAACAGTAACCATGTCTGTGACTGGGAGGGAGTGACATGCGGCCGCAAGCATCCAGAGAGAGTCATTGCTCTCAACCTAAGCAACCATGACTTGCAAGGCTCCATATCTCCATTCATAGGTAACCTTTCTTTTCTCAGAAAGATAGATCTCATGAACAACGCTCTCCAGGGAAATATCCCTGGCGAGTTAGGCCGGTTGCACAAGCTGCAACTTCTCAACCTTGGCTATAATTCATTTCATGGCATAATACCCTCCAACCTGAGCAAATGTTCTCGTCTTGAAATCATTGAATTAGAGTATAACCAGCTTGGTGGTGCCATCCCTGTGGAGCTTGGATCAACACCAAAGCTTGAGTTGCTGGCTCTGGATAACAATAATCTCACTGGAGTTATTCCTCCTTCATTCGGGAATCTCTCTACTCTTATGTTATTCTCTTGCATGTATAATAATCTTCAAGGAAGCATACCAAAGGAGCTTGGCAAGCTTCCAAAACTAGAATTCTTTCAAGCATCAGCAAACACACTCACTGGTACAATTCCTCAAGAGATCTTCAATCTATCATTAATGTTTTACTTCAGTGTGGGTGAAAACAAACTCCATGGCATACTTCCACAAGAATTAGGTATTAAACTCCCAAAGCTCCAAGTTCTTTACTTACCTGGAAACCGCTTTAGCGGACCCGTTCCTCCTTCACTGCCCAATGCCTCTAGTTTTGAGGAAATTGATCTTTCCAATAACAAATTTAGCGGGAAAATTCCATCTGAACTAGGGAGACTGCAAAGTCTTTTCAATTTCCGTGTAACTAATAATCAGCTGGAAGCCAGTAATGCAGATGATTGGAAGTTCCTTGATTCCTTGACCAACTGCAGCAAGTTGCAAGTGTTGCTTTTGGGTTCCAGGCAGCTAGGAGGCATACTCCCAAGCTCGGTGACCAATCTCTCAACCACACTTGAGACGCTTGCCATCTCATTTAGCCCGCTTACAGGCACCATACCTTCAGGGATCCAACGCCTGGTTAATCTATATGATCTGAGAATACCTTACTGCAATCTTGTCGGGGAGATTCCAGATGAAATTGGAAAACTCGCAAGTTTGCAAAGGTTGCACTTAACAGGCAACAAATTGACAGGCCAAATCCCATTTTCTATTGGCAACTTGACTCTGTTGAACGAATTATACTTGTTTGAAAATTACCTTGAAGGGCCCATCCCTGCAAGCATTGGAGAACTTCAGCAGCTGAGACTTCTGGTTCTTTATGGCAACAGACTGAATGGGAGCATACCCAAAGAGGTGTTCAATCTCCAATACTTGTCACAACAACTTGATTTGGCCAATAACCTCTTAGAAGGACCTCTTCCTGCTGAGGTTGGTGGCTTAAATAACCTCATGCGATTCATTGTTTATGGAAACATGCTATCTGGCCAAATCCCTACCACGCTAGGCCAGTGTGAGGTGATGGAATATTTCTCCTTGGGCAACAACTTGTTTCAAGGAACCATCCCTCACACAATAAGCAACATGAAAGGCCTTAAGACGCTGGATCTCTCACGCAATAAATTGTCAGGTGCTATTCCCCCATCATTTGGCAATCTTACAGTTCTCGAACAGGTAGATCTTTCTGACAATGACTTGTCAGGGCCAGTTCTGGAGTCATTCGGAGACCTGAAGCATCTGTTCTACTTGAACCTATCCTACAACAAGCTTAGAGGTGAAGTGCCTGTGAGAGGAGTCTATGGAAATTCCACAGAAATCTCACTCTTTGGAAACAAGGAGCTTTGTGGAGGCATTTCAGAACTTCACTTACCAGCATGCCCTACTATTAAAGCAATCAAAAAGAGCAAAAGATCATATCTTTGGCTAAAAGTAGTGATCCCTATCACTGTCTCTGCTGCGTTAATTTTAGCCTTATTTGCACTTGCTTATCAAAAACGAAAGGCAAAGAAGGAAAGCTTGAATTCTCATTTGGAGGAACAATATCCTAGAGTCACTTATGAAGAATTGGCTAAAGCAACAGAAGGCTTCTCTTCAGAAAATCTAATCGGCAGCGGAAAATATGGTTCTGTCTACAAAGGGAGTTTAGGTGACAATCAAAAAATGGTGGCGGTGAAAGTTTTCAAACTACAAGAACGAGGTGCTTCAAAGAGTTTCTTAACTGAATGTGAGGCACTGAGAAGCATTCGTCATCGCAATCTCATCAAAATCATTACTTCGTGCTCCAGCATTGATCGTGAAGGCAGAGATTTCAAAGCTCTAATTTTCGAATACATGCCTAACGGTAGTTTGGATCAATGGCTACACCCTGCGGACAGCGAGCTTCAGCAATCAAATCACTTGAACCTTGCACAAAGACTAAACATAGCAATAGATATCGCCGATGCTCTAGATTATCTTCATAACAGTTGCCAACCACCGGTAGTTCATTGTGATTTGAAACCTAGCAATGTTCTACTTGATAATGACATGGCTGCTCATGTCGGAGACTTTGGCCTAGCAAAGTTCCTCGCTGAAGCTGTGAGCAAATCCTTACAGGATTCAAGTAGTTCCATTGCCATTAAAGGAACTGTTGGTTATGTGGCTCCAGGTAATCTCCTATCTCTATCTCAAATATTACTATTATTTGAAGCACTCCTGGAAGGTTGTAACTATTTTTTGATGCAGAGTATGGAGCAGGAGGTCAGGTATCGACATCTGGGGACGTTTATAGCTACGGTATCATGCTTTTGGAATTGTTAACAGGGAAAAGACCAACTAATGATTTGTTCAAGGATGGCATGAGCCTGCGCAAGTTCGTTGAGGCAGGGGATACTTCTGAACAAAACATGGAAATCATAGACCGAACAATACTTTCAGATGTACGTGGTGATGAGGTCACAAACAATGATATAATGAAGATCAATGAATGCTTAGTTTCAGTTTTGAATGTTGGTCTTGCATGTTCTGATCCATCGCAAAGAAATCGAATGAACATGACTGATGCTGCAGCTAAAATGCTCGCTATCCGGAGTATATATCTTAGGGCTTAGATTTAAAAAAAAAAAAAAGATTGAACTAAATGATGAGTTCCAATAAAAATGAATGCATGTTAGCATGGTTTTCATATCTGAATAAATCATCATTGTGGGTTTCCTCAACTTATTCCTTGTAATAGATTTTTATTGAACTACCTTTATGGATTATAAAACCCATTTCAATCTTTTTTCTTCATGAATTTCAGGTTTGTATGAATGAGACCTTAATAAACAAGCTGAAATGGGAATTCAAGCACAGGGAAACAAGCAGAAATCCTGATATACTTGTTCAAAATAGCAACGTAATTCATTGATAAACATGGAAACCAAAAGCAAAAAACAATCATTTACAAGAAAAACGCAGTACGAGATGATAATGCAAATTGATTAAGAAGAAAGTAGGGATTTAAACAACATCCATTTACCAGATTCATCATGCTTGAAATTGAACGCAAAATAGAGACGCGGTATTACCGAGGGATCCGTGAGAGAGAGAATAAGAGAAATCGAGAGGATTGGGCATGGCGATTGGTTGGTGATGCGCGCTTCCGAAGTGGAGAATGGATGCGTCCGATGATTCGCTGATGAACACCGTGATTTCAAATGGTGGATTTATAGGTGAAAAAAGTTTCCTTTGCTTTAGCCGCGAACTGATGAAATACTCTTTTATTTTTTTATTTTTATTTTTTAAATGAATAAAGTACCAATATTTAGTAAAAATAACTAAATAAGAGCATTGATTTTCTTTTATTTATTTATTTATTGGAAATCGAAAAAATAATTGTTTTCCTTAAATTATATGCATGGGTAGTCATGACACTCAGATTTTACAACAAAACTTTATTTGCCTTAAAAGTATTTTTTGCACTGCACTGTTACAATATTTATACAATATACTCAATAGTGCGCAAGAGATTCATTATCATCTCTATAATATTTTACTAGCTATTTATAGATTTCACTAACTTTTTATATAGTATGTTCAATATTGCATGAATGAAGTATACTTATATATTATCTTTATAACATTTCACTAGCTAGCTTTATGCATCTTCATCATCTTTATAATATTCCACTATATCAAATAATTATTATACATCTTTTATTCTAAAAAAAAAAAAAAAATAGATTTTTTGTTTTATTTATTTTTTGACAAATACAGCCATCCTTCTAATATTGCACTTCAAATAATTGTTATACATCTTTTATTCCCAAAAACATTTTTTTTTTGGTCTTTCGTTTTTTGTTTTTTTTTTTATTTTTACAAATACGACCTTGCATGTACTCATCCAATCGACGGTCGACAGCTTTTTCTTATAAACACCATCTGAAAATACATTACTTTTAACATTTTAAAAACCTAAATAGTTCCCCAAGTTATGTAGAAAACCAGAGATAAATATTCCCCCGTATTCCCAAGAAAGCTTTCATGCATGGTTTGACACTGTACTATGAGCACAAAATCAAACCAGAATTTGTAGACGCAATGAAAAAGCCAATTAATAGATTAAATAATAAATCCACTTAAAAAATAAATAATTTAAGATAGTTGTGAGTCTTGTGACTATGTATGAGAAGGCAGGCAGCATGACATTCAGAGAACATAATCAAAGGAAAAACCACTTAAATGACGCGAAAAAAAAAAAAACAATAATAATCCAAGAACAAATCCATAACTAGAAGTCCGCAGCACACTAACAATACCAGGCATTAGGATATGTCATGCCCGGTAGTGTTCCGCAGCACAATAACAATACCAGACATTAGGATATGTCATGCCTGGTAGTGTTTCATGCAAAGTAGAACACAAATGGCGACAATAAAAGAAGCCCATGCCAAGCATTCTACTCAAATGCATCATCATCATCATCTGGTAGTGGCTGGGCTGCTGCTGCAGCTATCTCAGCCTCATACCTGGATAAAAAGACCAACAAAAAGAGAGATGTAAGCAAACAAAGCGGTTGGACAAAAATAGTGAAACGTAATGAACAAGTGAAACTGCTAATAAGCATTCAGGAACTAAGAGATTGCTCGAACAGTATGCGGTCAGTGAAACTAACTAACTATTCCAGAGCATTTGATGGAAACAGAATAAGAACATAATTGACCGAGACTAAGAAATGTACTTTTAAATAGGATAAAAATATCATCTGATTTTGTTTTCAGACAGTTCGAGTCACTTACTGTTGTTGAGCGGCAAGGTCAATTTGAACTTCAGGAGGTGCCAGAGCAGGTGATTCGACAAAGTGCAGGTTCATATCCCTGCAAAATTAGGGCAATCGGATACCAATCATATCAAGTTTATTTAACAGCTTCATTCAATAAGGAGAAAGAAAAGTGAACAAATTATTTACCCAGCAAGCTTTCTAGCCAAGTAAAGGAATGGCTTCTCAAAATTGTAATTGCTCTTAGCAGATATCTCATAGTATTGAAGATTCTTCTTCCTGTGGAAGGTGACCATCTTTGCTTTAACCTGCCTGTTCTTGACATCAACTTTGTTGCCGCAAAGAACAATAGGAATATTTTCACAGACGCTGCAACCCAACAATGAAGTAGTGTAAAAGAAGATATCAGTTGAGTAGTGGAACCAGGCCATAGCCGCAATACTAATGTCACCAAAACATCCTGTAGCACCCCAGTAAATCCTCTACGACTCACCGGCAAAGGTCTCTATGCCATGTAGGCACATTTTTGTATGTAAGCCTCGCAGTCACGTCAAACATGATAATTGCGCACTGCCCATGGATACTACAACAAACAGCCAACCGTAAGAACATGAGAAAACCTTAAAAGAAAAGTGAATCACACAAATGTTAAGTTAAAAATGTTCCAATTCTTGAGCTTTAAATGGCAGAAGCTACACTGAACTGGATGAGTTGGTAAATGATGCTTATTCAATATTATTGCAATCATAGGCACATTAGCAGGGAAAAGAAATTAGTCAATATCAAACATTCAACTGCAAAACAATGTAAAGCTAAGAAGAGAATTAAGGTAAATATTCAACAGAGGCTAACAATAAGAAATTCCATCAGATCAACAAATTGATCCAAGATTCATCAAAAGACCCGACACAGCACCAAAAGATAAAACCACAATATAAACATGATTGCACAAGTTATAACACTATTATTTCTTGAAAATTTAAATCACGAAGCATACCTGGAACTTTTCAAGCTTTCAGAAGAAAAAAAAAATTAAATTTGAGGAAAATGGAGGGTTGGCTAATGATACATAGTGTGATTTTTCAAGCTTTATTAGAATAAAATTAAAATAAAACATAAAATATCGCTAATCACAAAGTACTGGAAATGAGAAAGGATTGACGAGAGAACTCACTAATAACCATCGCGCAGCCCACCAAACTTCTCTTGCCCCGCAGTATCCCAGCAATAAAAACGGATCTTTCCGCAGTTAGTGTGGAAATCCAAGGGATGCACTTCTACTCCAATGGTAGCTGAATAACATCAAAATCAACATTTAAATTTAAAACAGATCTAAAATATGCAAAAGAAAAACCAAAAGAAACTAAGATCAACAGAAGTAGAGATCCTACGCTCGTATTTCTTCTCAAACTCCCCAGTCAGATGCCTCTTCACAAATGTCGTCTTCCCTGCAACCGATCAAATTTCCATTACATTCCAGAAAAACCCTAATCAAAGGTACTAATCAAAAACCCTAATGAGGATTGAGGATCACCTGTGCCACCATCCCCAACGATGACAAGCTTGAAGCTAGGGTAATCAACCGTCTGCTGGTTCGGCAGCGCCTGCCATAGAAATCAACAGCATTATAGCTCCAAAGAAACCAAAACTCAAAGAAAATAGCGATCGGAAACCAAAAACAACCGAAAAAAACGATAGATTAGCCTGATTAGAGAGAAGAAAAGGCGGAATACCATTGTTTGCTTCGATCTAGAGGATCGGCTTCGAAGATGTTAGGGCTCCTTGTCGAGGGTTTGGAGGCGGCCAAGGGTTTTGGGTTTGAGAATGCAAAGAGAGAAAGAGAAAGGGCGAAATGGGAGAGTTTATATAAAGACAAGCAATAGCTTTGATTCAACGCCTGCTCGATGCCTTGGGCTTTGATTCAACGCGATCATCCTGGCCGTGCGATGAGATCCCGCTCTATTACTAAGTTCAATTTAGACCGAACACGTGGTAACATCAATGACCATTGGTTTTGAGATTAGTGGGCTTTTAGTTGTGGGTCTAGATTTAAGATTAGCCTATTGTGTAGCATGGGCTTTTAATTATATATATATAGGCTATTATAACTAAGCAGCTTTAACATTTTAACTAAATTTATATATTATGGCATTAATGTTTTTTTAATAAAATTATGATTCATAGGAACCGTGGGTTAACCCAATGGTAATTATTCGTACTTGTGAGATATACCTCTTATTCTCATCTCCAAAATTATATGGTGGGAGATTATCTCTAGAAGGTCAATTAAACATTGTAACTAGTGCATCTCCATACATGTTTGTCCTTTACTTTGTCACTTGTCGACTTTTATCAATATATATATATATATATTTTTTTCTGAGACAATAAGCGTTGTCTCACAAGGAGGTTATCAAAAATACAGATAGATACTATAGTGCACTGGTTATGATGACCGGATGACCCAACAATATATAGATATATATTGATGGTTTCACCCAGTCAAAGTCAAAATTTAAGTAGGAAAAATTTTGTCCATCATAAAAAAAATACTTTGACCACTTTTGGCTTTTAGACTGTTGTATTTTGATTTTGTTTATAATATATTATGATATATATAAGCATAGTAAAAACAACACACACAACAACATGCAGGATAAAATTCGGATTCAATTTCAAGTGAACAGAATAGAGCCTTTTTTTAAATACAGGATTTAATCCTTCTCTACTGGCTTGGTAGTGAGATTGTGGAAGGCTGACAAAAGACAGTCTATATGCTTTTTCTTACAAGAAAGAAGGATTATAACAATGTTATTGAGAAGGTTTTTTTCCTATTAATTATCTGGGTGTTCCCATTTCTCCAACCAGAATTCTAATTCCTCAATTAAATTCTCTCCTCTCCAAGGTTCATAACAGTTTCTCTGCTTGGAATCATGCTCTGCTTTCCACCCGCGGGCAGAGTCACTCTTCTTAATAGCTCCATCTTCTCTCTTCCCAATTATGTTCTTTCGGTGATGCACCTTCCAGATACTATTCTTTGATCAGATTTCTAAATTTGCCAGATCCTTTTCTCTGGAGTAATGACAGTAATGATCGTAGCTTACACACTATTGGTTGGACTGTTACTACACTCAAAAAATTTGAGGGGTTTGGTCTCAGAAACCCTAGACATGTTAGGCATTCTTTAATAGCCAAGAACATTTTCTCTATTTTAAACTATGAGAACAAGATTTTGGTGGATATTTTTAAACATAAATATCCAAATCGGAATCCCTGGATCTCTGGTTCTCCTCCTAAATCCTCTTGGTATTTCAAATCAATCTCTCGCTCTACTCAGGACTTAAAATCTCATTTTAGAATCCTCATTGCTAATCTTGATGGTTTGGACATCTGGAAGGATTCTGCTTCATGGACCTTCCAATTTTGTTCAAACCTACATATCTCAACATGAATTCTGATTTTGATTCCTAGAGTTTTTCTGATTTTATCCTTAATGGTAATCTTGATCCCTCCCTTATCCAGAACACCTTTGGTCACAACTTAAACTGGGAGTGGATCAATAATATCATGTTTGAATTAAATTCTCAAAATCTCTGGGTTTGGGGACCTCGCTCTCTTAGAACCTCCGTTGCTTCTGTTGTTTATGACTACTTGGTTTCTTATGATCCTCAGCCTTGGTCAGGTTGGAATTATATCTGGAAGCTTAGTGTGTTGCCATGTATTAAGACATTTATTTGGAAGCTAGCCCACGACAAACTCCCTACTGGTGATTACCTGTATGATCTTAATATTGGCCCCTTTACCCAATGTCATTTCTGTGGTTTGGTCTCTGAATCAGCCTCTCATATTATTTGGAACTGCTCGAAATTTGTGCCTTGTTGGAATACTCTTTGTGCTTCTTTCAATTTGGATCCTATCATTTTAACTGAGTTTAGTTCTGGTATTTGGCTCACTAAGAGGTTTTGCTACTAAGAATTTTGATGCTTTTTTCAAAGCTCTTATAGCCACTATAGCTTGGATTATTTGGAAGGAGTGTTGCAATTTAATTTTCAAAGGCTACCAGCCCAAATATCACACTATCTTTGAGAGAGCTTGGAATTATTGCTTGAATTTTTTCAACTCTATTGGTAAAAGCATCAGGGAGTATTCTAACCCTTCTTGCCCTTTAAGAACTATTAGCCTCTTTACTGATGCTTCTTGGTCTGATTCTCCTGTGAGTTGTGGATTAGGTTTTATTACTATCTCCAATGCTAGTCAAATTTTACTTGCTGGTTCTATGAGCTCTGTCTCTGATTCTCCAATCTCTGCGGAGATTGCGGCCATTCATTTTGCTCTAGACCAATGTACTTTAAAAAACTGGATTCCTAATAGAATTCTTTGTGATTTTCCAGGTATTGCTCGCCTGATTAAACACTTTGATAGCTGCGTTGCGTGGCGCTTCAAACGTGATATTGACAACCACAAATCTAAGCTTCTCAATTCTTGTTCACATATCAAGATCATCCCCCCGACTGAAAACCAAATTGCAGATGCCTTGGCCCACTATGGAAGATCAAACCCTCGTCTCTCCCTCTTCTCTCAGGGCTTGTACCATCCCAGATGGCTAGAGGATCTCTGCCGGAGCTTTAATCTCTTTTTTAAGTTATTTATTTATTTTCTCGAGCTTCGTCTCTTTGATAAAAAAAAAACAATGTTATCTAGAAAGTCCCTGAATTTTGTTCCTGTCTCGGGAGTAGATGCCTAGATAGTAGGGGATGCAATCGAGCCGAACTGAGCTGAGCCTAGCTTTGAAGTGTTCGAGCTAGGCTTGACAGAATTAGCTACATGCTTGAGCTCGATTCAAGCCCATACCTGTAAGTTTGAGCTTGGCTTGAGATAGTAAATTTAAGCTCTAGCTCGCTTCGAGCTTGGCTTAAAAAGGTTTTTAAAAAAAATAAATCATAATAACTATTATTAATAAATTATTTTTAATACAAGATTCCATTCATACCTAGAAAAAAATGCACATTTAGCAAGCTCATTTAACAGGTTCGCAACTAATAAATTCATTATTATGTTTATTTAACATACTTGTTAGGAGGCTCGCAAGCTTAACAAGCCCAACAGTATATGGTTTGAGCTTGATTGGTTTAATAATTCGTGCTCAAACGTTAAGCTTGAGCTTACAAATATGGGGTCGATTCGAGCTTGAGCTCTGTAGCTGATTCTATCGAGCCAAGCTCAAACACTTCAAAGCTTGTTCAGTTCGGCTCGATTGCACCCTCTATCAATTAATATAAATACTTACTATATACGAACATTTATTTACCATGATAGTTGATTCAACATGTAGAAACCGTTTATATTAACAAAACTTTATAATTGTCCTAATAAATTAGGTATTCATTTAACACATATTATTTATCATTTATGATAATATTCATATTAAATTAATATATTAAATGTTTGAAAATAACAAAATTTTACAAAAATAAATATTTAATAAATTTACATTGTTTAAAAAAATTTGGTAAAAATTTTGCAGTCCAAATGCACCAACTCAAAGCCCCCAAATTTTGACCGCGCGAAGGGATCAAACCTCGAAACCCCCGCAAACCAAAAAGCTCGAAACTCCGCCCGCCTCTCTCGCCATCCTTCTCCTTCATCGCTGCTTCAATGGCGCCGTCACCTGATTTCTCCAACCAGTACTTAATTCTTCATTTCAATTCCTGCAAATAGTTGCGATTTATGCATTTTTTTCTCTCATTTTTCACCAGATTAATCGCTGTTTTCCCTCGTTTTTGGGTGATTTTCAGAGACGCTGTGGTTAGGAGACAGAATCGAGGACCTCCTTACAAGTTTCTGGTGCCTCTTGTCTATGCTCCTGTTCTTCCTCTTAGTACGTTTGAGATCTATCATAATTCTTGATTTTGTTGAATTATTTGTTTTTTGTGAATTTTTTTCATGATTTTTTTGATCTCATTTTGTGGATAGTTCGAATTGCGCTGAGGCATAACCCAGTCTGGAGAGATCGGTTGTTCTTTGGGGTGCTCACCGGTGCTTTCGCTCATGGCGCGTATTTGGTGTATCCTTCATCGCTGTTATCTTTTTACTTATGTTCATGTGCTTTGATTTGTTTGAATTATGGATGATTAATGAGTGGTGTTTTTGTCTACTTTTATTTGGGAATTTTTTTTTTTATTTTTTATAGATGATGAATCGTAGGCATTATAATTGCTTTGATTTCAATTTGAAGTGCAATTGGAGAAGCAATGAGCTCTGGATTTGATTGTGATGATCTTTGCTACATTTAAAGCACATACAGGCTTAGTTACTTAGAGAAAAACCTTGGGACATTGGTTGAATGTGAGGAGAGAAACTATTTGCATTTTTTTGCATGGTTCATGCATGCAAATGTAAGCATTTTTTTGGTTGTTCATAGTGAGTTCAAGTTTTATCTCTTGTTAAGCTTGGTTTCTAAAACCACTGGTCTTGTGTTATAACATATGTAGATCATTCTTTTTTAATCCCTTTCTTTCACATGCGCGAAAAAATTGGAAAAATTATACTTGTTTAGTTGTTTAGACTGTGAATTCTCTTTTCATCTCATTGGATCAAGTCCGTAAAGTGTTCTTGTAGGCCTTCTGTATTTCCTTTGTCACGGAAAAATGGCATGATCTTCACTTTTGCCGATTTTTGGCTAGTTGGTATTAAAATGGATGATTATTGAGAAAATATGATTCTGAGTCTTGTTACTTTGACGTGCAATCCCCTTAAATTCTGCTGCATCTGATCCACTGAATAGTTTTCTCCTCTTATGTTTTCTACGTGTGATGGTCCTGACCCAAAAATCTTTTATTATATGTTGCTTATGTAGTTTTGTCTCATTTTAAATGTTGGTTTACTATTATAGTTTAGAAACAGGACTATTATGTTAGATTTTAGTCATGTTAGTATATATGCACAAATGCATTTGTTGGGTTTTTCAACTAGCTCTCATTGTTTTCACAACATGTTGTTTATAGTCAAATTCACCATAGGAAGTTTAGAATGGAGGAAAATGATCAAACTACACTTTTAATGTTTATCATTATTCAGAGTTCCTTGGTTTGTCTTGTAAATTCAGATTTTCAATTGTTTTATCCATGATATGTTTTGCCTGCTTCCTGTTTTCTAAGATATAAATAGATGCATTAAATTATTGATGGCATTGGAGTCATTGGACACCAGAACTCCATCATTGTATTTATAAGGTTAATCACTAAGCTGTCTTATAATTGTCTTTTTTGTATTCCTTCTTGCATCTTCTGAGCCTGATAAATCTCCTATAAGTTGTTTAACAAGGTATGGACCATCCATCCCAAAGGATACTTGGTGCAGTATATAATAGCTGATTTCTACTTCAAACTTAGAACACATTTTCTTCTTCACATAAATCATCTTGTTACGCTATGTTTTGAAATCATGTTTTTTCTTTCTGCAAAAGCATTGTTAGTAGTTCCAAGAGAGGAACCTGAATACTCTTATCTGCCTTCCTGATGTTGTTACTTGTTAGAGCCTATTGCCATATGTTGTGAGGTCAGAAGGCTATTATGTACAATCATGTGGGTCTAGTTATTTATTTATTAATTAATTAATGAGTTGGTGTTTTTTTATTATCACGGCAAAAAAAAAAAAAAGCTTGTTGTTCCGTTTTCTTTGACCAATACTATCAGATCCGAGCTGTATGATGTTGAGAGCAAGTAACATGGCGACAAGCTGCTTCTGATGCCCAACCTCAGGTTCATTCTTCTGCCGGTTTTATTACTACTTTTTTTATCATTCTTGAAAAAGCATGAATTTGCCTTCATTATATCAGTTTCCCCAATTATGCTTCTCCAGTTTTGATTAGCATAATAAATCTTTCATATTTTGTGGTTGTATTCATTACATAAACCTGTGGAGAAGACATTGATTCTGCTTTATTGTAAACTGTATTCTATAGCTTGTTCTTAACTTGTCATTTAACTTTTTAAGTTTTCCGGTCAAATCTAACCCACAGGTATTTTTAATTTTTTAGTGACCTCCAATTCAAGTTCCGTTTAAAAGAACATATTTTGGCAAAAAAAAAAAAAAATAGAGTTTTATACAAAATTTATCCAACTTAAGGCATTGAGACACGAGTGATCTTCAATTCATAATAATTGAAAACGTAAATGAGATACAAGTTAAAAATTCCAACAACAATGACCACACGATCTTAATCAAACGGCCATAGATAAGTCTCCCCAACATCATCCTTGCCTCTATTTTGAAGACAATGCTATGCCCCCAAAATTAAAAGGCCTTATTCATCATCCTTAAATTTTTTTTTTTAAAAAAACTAAAATATATACATATAACACACACACCAAAAACACGAAATCCCAAAACAAACTTCATAATAATGTCGACGGATTTAGGATTTATAAGGCTTCAATAAGAAACCCTAGGATTTGCGTGGGTGATCGGAGGCGAGCCGAGACGCGATCGCAGAGTGGTACATGGTATCGTGGAAGCTCCCTGTCTCCCTAGTTCTTATCCTCAGCTCCTTCGCCTTCTCCTCCGTGAACGCCGCGAACCTCCTCGCCGGCTTCGATCCACTCCTTTCCTCTTCTCCTACTCCAGCTCCGCGCTCGCCGGCCTCGATATAGTCCGGCTCCGCCGTCCACCCGAACAACGGGGCCCACCATCCACCACCGCTTCCTCCACCAACGCTTGTACCCAAGCTCCTCTGCCGACGATCGTCTCCGGTAGCCGCTGCGCAAGGCCGGATCACCGCCGGACGGAAGGAAAGCACGATCCCGGACGCCATTTCGATCCAAAACTGAGAAAAATTTTCTTGAATTTTGTGTAAACTTTGAATGGAATAACAAAGATGTGATCCTTAAAATGACGCCCATGATGTGTGGATAAGGTTTGAGCTGGATTTTACACGTGGCGAAGATCCAACGGTTGAGCTCACGACCTTTTCACTTTTCCACCATCCTCTGCCGTCCCTTTCGTTCATCTCCCCCGCGCTTTTTACGAAAAGACAAAACTAACCCGACAGCGCATTACTTCGGACATGGATTTGGACAAGGGTGGCAGAGTCATTTCAACCTGTGAGTTTTTGAGATATTTATGGATGATAACGCGGTCATCGAGGTAGAACGTTCTGTTTGGCTGCTCGGTTGTTTGTATGCGATCGGACTACAAGTGGACTAGAATAACGACACGTGTGACATTATGTGGTTGTAGACCCAAATACGAAACTTCGTGGATGACGTGGCGAAATATTAATGGCATATTCGTTTTTGGGCGTCTCGATCCGAAGCATATGCTGTCCATGAAAAGGACTAATAGTTTGGACGGTCGTACGGTGGTATTCATCAGCGTGTAAGCACGTGAAGGTGTTGGGTCGGTGTTGGATGAACCTGCACGAATCTCAAAACGTACAAGTGCGTATCACGAGGCAACATCTGATTTAGATAAGCATCATTAGTGAATTTTGTTAATCGGTTGGATGGTGTTAATTGCGCGTTTGGACAGTGTTCAACGTTTTTATTTAATTTAATTTTATTATTCTGTTTTAATTTTGACTTTATTAAGTTAATTATTATTAGTTTGTACTATAAGAGCTGTTGATCGAACTAAATATTCAATGAGAATTTAATATATTTGTCCCTAGTGCTAACCTCGGCAAACCAGCGATCTTTTCTTTTTGATTATTATTTTTTAAGAAGTGTGACAAGCGTAGTTTGGACATGTGCACGGACATCATTAAGGCTCCGATCGTATATATTTACTCAAATGATACAGAGATTAAGTTACAACTTCTCCCTCATAAGAGGGATTTATGAAAATTAGTACGTTTCAAACTTGGTATTAAACTTCACACAAAACAAGCATTTTACAATGGGTCAGTGCTGCTAAATCAAAGACCCTTCAGCCTTAGTGATAATTTTTATAAAAAAAAAACATATAAATTTTATATAAAAAGAAAAAATAGTAAGGTTTTTTTTCCTGATAAACTATAATTTTAATCAAAATTTTTAATACTGTTTTAATGTTTTATTTTGTTTTTATTTTAATTTTTAGAGTAAATCTTTAGATGGCTAGAGAATTTGTGGCAAAGGGCTTTTGGTCCATTGGCATTGGCTTCACTGTAAAAAATCTTGGTTTGCATGACACTCATTGTCCATGTTCGAAACATACTAGAAGTAGTGATGTCGTAGGTCCATTGCTATGAAAGCGAACTTACAACTCATTCTTTGTACTAGATATGTGAGAGTGCACAAGTGGAAGTAAAATGCTTTCTGTGCACACACCCTTAACTCTTTGCACTTGTTGCACTCGTTATTAAAAAAATTGTTGTTATATATCACACAATTCCCTAACAAAATCATAAAAATGTTTAAATCCTTAGCCTACCCAGGCTTCTTGCTATAGCATAATATATATCTTATAACAAAAGATAAAATCTTATATCAAGAAGATTATGTTTGATTCTAATAACTAGTTTATATATATATTTATATAAAAGTAGATAAATTACTATTTTATTAAAAAAATTATAAACGATGACTAAGCAAGTATAGTTATCTAGATGTGGAGGAAGATAACAAGAAAAAACAAACAAACAAACATAATACAATAAGAGTTGAAGATGAAGGCGCCCATTTTGGTGGCACAACCAAGCCGAGATAAAGATGAGTTTGGATCCCCAAGATCGCTCACGTGGACACGAACCCTAAGAATTTAAAACTTTTCTTGATAGTGGAAACCAAATTCTCAATCTTTGCTTTATCTGCCTCCAAGACTACAGAAACTAAGAAAAAGGAATAAATGAAAAAACGAGCACAAAATAGAATAAAAAATATGAGCTTTTTATTCTAACTAGAAGTTTCAAACAATTGCTCAAATTAGTAGATTCCAAGTGTCCCAGCAAACGCTCTAGGTTATTTCTCTTAGAGGCAGTGAAGAAAAAGGTGGTTAACAGATTTGATTACTTTGAAACAAAGCATGCAAGTGGTTATTTAGAGTCTTTTACATCTTCTAATTGTAAGGTTGTCATAGGGGAGAATGTCATTGACCCAAACAAGCCAATTGAAAATATTAATTTTCCAATGGCAAAACTCGCCACAAATTTTCAAAGTTGATTGACAACGCAGATTAGCATCGTTGAAAAAACAATAGACCACCTTCCTTCCAAAAATCCTCATTAGACGTCAAACTCCAAGGTTTTGCACCTCTATTGTCTGAGGAAGAGCAATTGACCCTCAAAATGGTGTAAGAAATGGAAAGACCACTTAGTCAGGCAAGGTTGATAGAAGTGTGGGAATGGGGTTTTGGATAGATCCCACTAAGAATTGAAATAAGTGAAAAGTTTCAAGCTAACAAACCTTGGGTCTACAGTTGTTAAACCAGTTGTTACACTTAAATAAAGTGGACATATCATCTCTAATGACTGGAGTGATGCAAAATCAAAAAGATGAAAGACAATTTAAAATTCAACTCTAAACGAAGGATGATAATAGCCTCGCACTAATGAGTGCCGGATGCTATCTTCAACCATCATTTGTCTTGAAGAACATTGTTGGTAGACTTTGGGGTAAAGGGAAATCCAGTTTGAGTTAATCAGGATACAATCCAACCTAATTGAACTAGGGTCCGTTTGACCATTAATCCAGGTGAATCTTTTGCCAAAAATCAATTGGTGGTTCAATTAGACTAAGGCCTTAGGTTAAGTCCTGAGCGAATTAGGAACAACCATATTTTTGTCTCAGGTCAAGAAAATACCAGCAAATAACCTAAAGAAAATTAAAACTTCCATTGCTTCCTCAAATTTCATTCCAAAGGCAAGCTTTAGCTGTCTAGCTAGACATCTTTCATAAAATAAATTTTTTTTTTTTTTTAAAAAAAGTCAACCTTTAGCTGCCTAGAGTTAACTTGCATATTGGAAAACCCCAAAGAGTACAACAGAAGCTGTTGAGTTGGACACCAATACCTACAAGTCGTCTACAACAAAAGTTTCAATTTTGGCAGGTCAAAGATCAAGAACTAACTACAACCAAATAGAAAATAAAATCTAACGCTGGGAGCTACAATATTAAAAATATATCTATTCTCAGACATGATATAGAAAACAAATGGTGCCATTAATTCATCCTGTTCCACATACCTGTCTGAAAGGACATGATCATATATTCAAAATAAATGAGCTTATCTGCTCAAAGTCAAACTTCCAATCTCTGCCCTTTCCATTTCCAGCACATTCAATCCATGCAACACCTCCTTAATTTATATCTCATTTCAAGCCTTCTTTAGTTTCATCACTTCATGAATTTCCAAGCTTTTGTTATAATATTCATGGACGTAGTATGTCTTCTTTTAGTTCTATCCTTCTTCATGTCCTTCTCTGTTTCCATAACTGAAACCCAAACAGACCATTTGGCACTGAAAAGTTTCAAGGATGGAGTAACTCAAGATCCCAAAGGCATTCTCAGATCCTGGAATCAATCCACACACTTCTGCCAATGGGCTGGAGTGACTTGCAGTAATCCCAAACATCCTCAAAGAGTCACTTCTCTTGATCTCAGTTCCTGTAATTTAGCAGGCACCATGTCTCCCTCCATAACCAACCTCACTTTCCTTAGTAAACTATACCTCATGGAGAACAACTTGGATGGTCAGATCCCACTGAACATTGGTCACTTGTACAGGCTTCAGTATCTCAACCTCAGTTACAACTCCATGCATGGAGAAATCCCTGCCAGTCTCTCAAACTGCACCAACTTGAGGCTCATAGACTTGAATTACAACTACTTTTCTGGGAATATCCCCTCTGAGCTTGGCTCCTTGATTAAGTTAAACGTATTTGTTCTCTTCAACAATAGCTTCACTGGAATCATACCAGCATCACTTGGAAACCTCTCATCTTTAAAGGTAATTAATTTAGGAAATAACCAGCTCCATGGTCCCATTCCCAAGGAGCTTGGACATCTACAGAGGTTGATTCACCTGAGTATGGGTTATAACAAGCTATCTGGTTTGATTCCTTTATCTTTGTTCAACCTTTCTTCTCTGTCTTACTTGTACCTGTCTCATAACATGCTTGAGGGAGAGCTTCCTTCAAGTATGTGCACTACTCTTCATAATCTTGAAGAGCTTCATCTTGCTACTAATTATTTCACTGGACCACTTCCTTCTTCACTTCCTAATGCTACTCGACTAATTTTCCTCGAATTAGTCAATAATAATTTCATAGGAAGAGTGCCTCCTGATCTAGGAAAAGCACAAGATCTTGTGTATGTCAATCTTAACTTGAATAACCTTGATGCTGGTGATTCTGATGGCTTGAAGTTCTTGACTTCCTTGACCAATTGCAGTAATCTACTTGTTTTGTGCTTTGCTGCTAATGAGTTTGCAGGAGATATACCCAACTCCATAGCCAATCTCTCCACACAACTCCAAACTTTGCAAATTCAACGGAACCAATTATCAGGGAACATCCCAGATGGTATTGGAAACCTCGTTGATCTTAGTGGGTTAGCTTTGTATGATAACCATCTTTCAGGTCCTATTCCAGCAACAATTGGAAAGCTTGCCAAAGTTGCAGTACCTGGGGATGTTTGGCAACAGACTCACTGGAACCATCCCTCCTCCATTGGAAACCTCACAAAGTTAAACTATATTGGCATAGCAAATAATCTCCTTGAAGGACACATACCTCTAAGCCTTGCAAATCTCCAACAGTTAATCACATTGGATCTCTCTAACAATCACCTGAATGGAACCATACCTAAAGAGATTGTAAGCATGTCTTCTATTTCTTTTGTCTTCAGCTTGGCTAACAACTCCTTGGTTGGATCACTTCCAATGGAGGTTGGCAAATTACAGAATCTTGGAGCTCTGTATCTTTCTGGTAACAAGTTATCTGGTCAAATTCCAGCAGCTCTTGGAGGTTGCCAAATCTTGGAATACCTTCTCTTGGATAGTAATGACTTCCAAGGAACTATTCCTTCTTCTTTGAGTAACATCAAAGGCCTTAGACAGTTGCACTTGTCACATAATAACTTGACAGGCTTCATTCCTGAATTCCTTGCAACCATGAGTGGTTTAGAAGACTTGGATCTTTCTTTCAACAATTTCAATGGCACTGTGCCAACGGAAGGCATATTTCGGGAATGCGTCTCTGATATCAGTCTTCGGCAATGCCCATCTTTGTGGAGGTATTCCAGAGCTTCATTTGCCGAAATGCAAAGCTAATTCAGTCGGATCTTCTTCATCGAAAAGAAAACTTACAGTGATTGTAATTGTGAGCATTCTTAGCTTTCTTTCCATCATTCTAGTACTGCTTTCCTTTGGTTACCTTTATATGAGAAGAAAGGAAAACAAGCAAAGCTCCAGCTCCACATATTCTTCATTAGAAGACCAGTATCCAAGAATTTCTTATGCTGAACTAGCTAAAGCCACTAATGGCTTCTCTTCAGAGAATCTGGTTGGAAAGGGAAGGTATGGTTCTGTTTACAAAGGTTCTCTTGACAATGGCAACACATTTGTGGCAGTGAAAGTGTTCAAACTAGAAGAGACAGGAGCTTCCAAGAGTTTCATTGCAGAATGCGAAACCTTGCGAAGCGTTCGACATCGCAACCTCATCAAGATCATAACATGCTGCTCGAGTATTGATTCCGACGGCAATGATTTCAAAGCACTGGTTTTTGATTTCATGTCTAATGGGAGCTTGGAAGACAGGTTACACGGAGGAGGAGAAAGTCCAAACAATCTAACTTTGATGCAAAGGTTGAACATAGCAACAGACATTGCTGATGCACTAGAGTATCTTCACCACAGCTGTGAACCTTCAATAGTTCACTGTGATCTAAAGCCAAGCAACATTCTCATTGATGATGAAATGGGTGCACATGTGTGTGACTTTGGCCTTGCTAAACTCCTCCCTGAAGCTATTAGCAGGTCATTAATGCAAGAGTCTTCTGGTTCAACTGGTATCATCAGAGGATCCATTGGCTATGTTGCTCCAGGTATATATATATATATATATATATATTGAATCTTTTATATATATAATTTGATTCAATAATGACTAATTATATTGTTTTGTTATTTGCATTAAATGCAGAGTATGGTGGAGGTGGTCAAGTGAGCAGAGCAGGGGATGTGTATAGCTTTGGGATTGTTCTTTTGGAGATGTTTACAAGAAAGAGACCAGTTAGTGATGCTTTTAAAGATGGTATGAGTCTGTGTGATTTTGTTAAGATGGGTTTTCCTGATAGAGTGATGGACATTGTTGATCCTTCATTGATGTTAGAGCAAGATCAGCATGGAGGTTTGAGTAATAATGTTGTGAACCAAAGAGATGAACATTCACGTAGATTCCATGAATGTTTGGTATCTGTGTTGAAGCTTGGTCTCTCATGCTCAAATTCATTGCCCAGAGAGAGGATGAACATGCAAGATGTGGCTGTTGAGATTCGTGTGATCAGACACGTGTACTCTGGTTTACGTAGAGATGGACAAAACTAAGCGTTTTATAAATTGATTAATTAGTGATAATAAGAAATTCATATCCCTCTCATGTTTTGTATTTTTTTGTATTTTTTTAAGATGATGGATAAACCATTTCAATATAAAAAAGAGAGCACATTATAAATGAAAAATAGTAATAAAAAATATAATATAAATTAAATTATTAGATAGTCTAGATGTTGTACAATAGCCAGCAACTAGAAACAAAAATAAGACCAAAATAAAAAAAAATACTAATAAATCTCAAAGAAAGTCCGGTAGAAAAATTAGCACGGGAGTTGAAAGTCTCACGCAGATCTTCTCTGACTTTTGGTCTAAAAACTCTAAACTATGCCTGATGGTATGAATGGAATCTTCAAACTTCCCTTTGGAACCCTCTTCAAATTTTTTTTTTTTTTTAAAATCATGGAGTTATATTAAGTAAATAAATAAATTGATGAATATATATATTTATATAATACTTTGAAATACATGCTCATATGGTCATATTATACATATATATATATAAACTGGCCGTAATTGATGCTTGACAGCATTGGCTTTAAGATTAGTGCAGGGACTGAGATGGAATGGGAGGAGAAGGGTAAATACGTCATAGCACTTGGCCTGTTTATTCGCCGAAGCGCGCGCGGGGAGTTGCTCATGGCGGTAAAGTCCTCTCAATCAATGGTGATGAATTCTAGGGTTTCCTTCCATGGTTTTCGATTGATCTCCAGGAGGAGAGATTGGGCATTGTTAGAGCTGGGAGGAGGAGGAGGAGGAGGAGGAGGAGGGCCAAATGTGCAGATGATGTTCGTGGTCATTGATTCAGTTCCAATTGGATTTCCGGAGTGCTTTCGGTTCTGGAGGATGAGGATTTTCTTCCATTCTGGTGATGCTTGAGCTTTTCTATTGATCTCTGAGAAGAGAGGAGATGGGGAAACCCAAGCTGCCCAGAAGGGAGAAGCGTTTCAGCATGCCGGTGATGTGCTCGGTGGAGCGGGAGATATCCATTGATGGCAGCCATTATAGCGTTTCCAGTGGTATCCTTCCGTCCCTCGGCGCTAAGAGCTGCCGCGTTGTCAAGCTCCGCAGGTTCATCATCTCCCCATACGACAAGCGATATCGGTACATCTCTCCCTTCTTGTGATTAGAAGTCTGTTGATCAATTATCATCAATGGCGTTTTGGATTTCAAGGGGAAAGCTCAAAGCTTTCATTCTTTTTTCATGTTTGCTTGATACCAGGGCCTGGGAAACGTTTTTGATTGTTCTTGTTGCTTATACTGCTTGGGTGTCTCCATTTGAAATCGGATTCCTTGACAGACCTACAGGAGCTCTTGCTATATGTGATAATTTAGTTAATGGATTCTTTATCATTGACATCATTGTGACTTTCTTCGTAGCTTATCTCGATCGGTCAACCTTTCTTCTCGTTGATAATCGAAAAGATATTGCTTGGAAGTATGCACGCAGCTGGTTATTTTTGGATTTTGTTTCTTCTGTCCCTTCTGAATTTGCTCGGATAATTCTGCCTCATCAACTCAGGTCTTATGGGTTCTTGAACATGCTTCGGTTATGGCGTCTCAGAAGAGTCAGTGCTCTTTTTGCACGGTATTGATTTCACTTATTGATTCTTTTGCAGTATGCATGGATGAGTTATATATGGTTTCCTTCTTTGTGAAAATGTAGTCCGACAAGAATCTCATGTGCGTTTTTACATTCTTGCAATTGAATTTGCTATGCATTGAGCTGCTTTTAGATCTTAGTCCTTTTATTGCTTTTTTTTTTGTTGTGTGTATTCTCAGATTAGAGAAGGATGTGAATTTTAACTACTTTTATGTTCGAGTTACGAAACTTACATGTGTAAGTATGTTACTGAGATGTTCCTTGTTTAGGTGTTTATATGAATTCTGGCCAACAAATAAGCAAATTCTGGTTTGGGATGTAGGTGACTTTATTTGTTGTTCACTTTGCTGGATGCTTCTTTTATCTTATTGGAACAAAGTACCCGGATCCCAGTCAAAATATGGTTGCTCTTGCTGTGCCAAACTATCATGAACAGAGCCTGTGGGTGCGTTATGTGACAACTATATATTGGTCTATTACCACTCTCACAACAGTTGGTTATGGAGATTTGCATGCCGTGAATCAAAGAGAAAGGATTTTTGTCATCTGTTTCATGATCTTCAATCTTGGATTGACTGCGTACTTGATTGGAAATATGACCAGTTTGGTTGTCCAAATGACTGGTCGAACCAGCAAATTTGTAAGCTCTCTATTTTAAAAGTAAACAAAAAATCCAACGGGAGTCTTTTTATAAAAACAATACATTTCTGCTCATTTTCATGGTTGATGAAATGTTTTTCAATGCATATTATAATACCCTTGGATTATGC